>NC_084974.1:23496612-23799112 GCF_963691925.1 Scomber scombrus
CATCTAGATCTGATACACAACTTAAAAGATAGCATTATTTGTAACGGAACACCACATTTTTAGGTGAGCAAAAGTATTGGAACATGTGAGTGACAAGTGTGTTTTGTTGCCCAGGTGTGTCCTATTACATTGATTATTCAAACAATAAATAGTGCTGAATGTCTACGCTCAGTTTTATATTTGGGTTTTGCCTGTGCAGACTTAGTTAATTATAGTTAGAGGTGTAACCAACATGAAAACCAGAGAGCTGTCTATGGGTGAAAAAAAGTAATTGTGAAGCTGAGAGAAAATGGAAAATCAATCAGAGCCATTGCACAAACATTGGCCATAGCCAGTACAACCATTTGGAATATCCTGAAGAAGAAAGAAACCACTGGTGTACTAAGTAACAGACGTCGAACGGGTAGACCAAGGAAAACAGCAGCAGTTGACGACAGAAACATTGTGATAGCTGTAAAGAAAGATCCTAAAACAACTGTCCAGAGGGCAGGAGTGAAGGTATCAGAATCTACTGTTAGCAGAAGACTTCATGAACAAAAGTACATAGGCTACACCAGAAGATGCAAACCACTCATTAGCAACAAGAATAGGAAGGCCAGGCTGGATTTTGCCAAAAGTACAGACACAAGCCTCAAAAATTCTGGGACAAAGTTTTATGGACTGATGAGACAAAGATGAACCTTTACCAAAGTGATAGAAAGGCTAAAGTTTGGAGAAAGAAATGATCTGCTCATGATCCCAAACATACAAGCTCATCTGTGAAACACGGTGGAGGTAATGTCATGGCTTGGGCTTGCATGGCTTCTTCTGGGACGGGCTCATTAATCTTCATTGATGATGTAACACATGATGGCAGCAGCAAAATGAACTCAGAAGTCTACAGAAACATTTTGTCTGCCAATTTAAAGAAAGATGCAACCAAACTGATTGAGAGATCCTTCATCATGCAGCAAGATAATGACCCAAAACACACTGCAAAAACAACAAAGGAGTTCATCAGGGGCAAGAAGTGGAAGGTTTTAGACTGGCCAAATCAATCTCCAGACTTAAACCCTATAGAGCATGTATCTTACCTGCTAAAGAGGAGACTGAAGGGAGTAACCCCCCAAAACAAACAACAACCGAAAGAGGCTGTGGTGAAAGCCTGGAAAAGCATCACAAAAGAAGAATGCAAAAGTTTGGTGATGTTAATGGGTCACAGGCTTGATGCAGTTATTGCAAGCAAAGGATTTGCAACTAAATATTAAGTCTTATTCACTTTAATCTATTTTAAGTCTTTCTGTTCCAATACTTTTGCTCACCTAAAAATCTGGTGTTCCGTTACAAATAATGCTATCTTTTAAGTTGTGTATCAGATCTAGATGTAAATACCTGGATATAAAAGCTGAGATGTTGATCTTTTGTCTCATATTCATCTTTTGATGTCAAACCCAAATGTTTTCAGTCTACAGCGAAAATAAAGGAATTGGCCTCACTGTTCCAATACTTTTGGAGGGGACTGTATGTTATTATTATTTCTATGCATAAAGACAGGCAAATACACATTTTGGCTCCTACATTATTATTTATTAAATAGATTTATGTTGAATGTTAAAAATTAGACTTTGTGACTTTAACTGTGGCTTTTTGGATTAAGATGTGAGAAGAAAGTTGAAGTCACATTACGTATTCTTATGCCCACTGCACGATGATGATGATGAGGATGAGGAGGATGATGATTATAAAGAGTCCTCATGGTTGCAGTCTTTAACTTGCATTTGTAAAAACACACTGCGCACACACACACACACACACACACACACACACATTTTTCCTGAGGGTTAAACAGGTGTTAAACAGCCAGCTGTTCACTTAATTCCTCTCCATTTTACACTCCAGCAAGAATGCAATCAATATTTCACTGAATTGATTTCCTTCCTCTCTTCATTCCCTTTCTCTCTCTCCTCTCCTGTCTCTGTTTCTGTCTTCTGTCTCATCAACACAAATTCCTTATAACGGCGGCCATTTGCGCAACTGCTTCAGACACCTAAATTCATTTGCACATCCTCGCCTACAACTGTCAGTATTTCTTAATATACACACACACACACACTCTCTCTCTCTCTCTCTCTCTCTCTCTCTCTCTCTCTCTCTCTCTCTCTCTCTCTCTCTCTCTCTCTCTCTCTCTCTCTCTCTCTCTCTCTCTCTCTCTCTCTCTCTCTCTCCCTCCCTTCCTCTTCCTGCTATCAGTCATGCAGATTGCAGCATTAGTGTTTGAGTCTCTAAAGCAGGATCTATCTGACTCTTTGCAATTACTGCGTCTTTACAAGCTTTTTCAGCTGAGCTTTCATACACAGACACACACACACACACACACACACACACACACACACACACACACACACACATCTTATACATCCAATTATACTTGTTTCCCCACTGAGTGTTTGTTTCTCATATCTAAAAATGATTTATAGGCACTTAAACAAGTTATCAGGGTGTGTGTATGTTATCAGTTGAATGCATTTGTGTGTTTAGTACACACACTAATGTGTTTACAAAATTGCAACGGAGAAAATGTATCAAGGTTATTATCGTATATTATAATATAGGAGAGATAGATGCATACACTGCAAGAAAACCTATACAGATGACTGTGACATATTCTTTATATGTTGCTTGTCTTGATTATTTTGGCCAACTGAGATATTGATTACTTTTAACATACTGACATTGAATCGCTTATTCTTAATGAATTGACAGCTGTCCACTCAAAACCCATTTTAATCTAGCAATATTGGTTATAACATGTATGAGAGGAGCATGCAAGTGAAGTTTGAGGTTAATTCAAGTCAAAATAATCAAAATAATTGATTTCTGAGAACAGTGAGAGGGAGAGAAATGCTGAATATCTCTAAAACACAGCTGTAAAGCATGAACAAACATCACTGACTTGAGCACAGGTATTACCTTTAAAGATAAATAGACTTAAGATAATGTGAATGAACAGGTTAAACCAAACAATAACCTTAATTTGAACTAAATTCCATTTCTTTTCCTGATAGTGTAAAACAATTTAAATGAGAAAATAAAATGGAATATGCCCAAAATGTCAAATTACTGCATTTAAAGTTTTAACAAAACTCAATATGATTCAGAACAATAATTCATTTCTATTTTATTCTCAGTCTTACTTCCTGCATGAGTGTGCCTGTGATCTATTTTAGTTGTTAGTAGGGATGCATCTGCCCCCAATTTTTAACTCCAGATACGGATTTTGATACCTTAACTTACGTAACAGGAGAGTTTATAACACATCACAGGAAAGCACATCAGTCCTCATTTTGTTTGTGTGTGTGTGCGTGTGCAGATTTCACAGTCTTCAGAACTCCCAGTTACAGTTGGACGATATTTGATGTAGTCCTTTAAAAGACATCAGAAGTGTGTGTGTGTGTGTGATATCACTCTTTAGCAGTGAGTAGCGACAGATCCTCCCTGCACTGACGCATCATCATCATTAGTTCCTTTTCAACCTCCGGGATTTTCCCATTGATAGGCATTCCCCTCTCTCTCTTTTTCTCTCTCTCTCTGTCTACATCTTTGCCTCCCCAAACCTTTTTTCTCTTTCATCTCCCTTCTTTCATCTCTCCCCCCCGCCCCCCCCCCCTTTTTTTCTCCTTCTTCATCCTCTTCTTCATCCTCTTCCATCCTCTTTTCGCCCCATTTCTGTGAGGACATTGTAAATGAAAATGGCGCCCTTAAGACACAAACCTCCTGGTCACTGACAAATCAGTGCCATTAATATATTTTTGTGTTTGTGGTTTTTCAAGTCTATCTGAAGTCATAATTTTTAATTTTTTGTAGATTTTTTTTATTTTTGATGTGCTTTTTTTGCTATTAGATTTGTTCTGTCCCTTCTCCTCAGGAAAACTAGTTGAGATAGGCTTGTTGTTGATATGGTGTTTTTCTCTCATGCCAAATGATGTATACAGATACAGATACCTGATCCCAGATGGGGATTTGTGATTATTCTGCCTGTTGACTTTTAAATATAAGTCTGTAGCACTTTTTACATTGACTATTATTGATAGTATTTGGTGTAGCAAAGGACCTCCCGGTCGGAGGTCCAAATACTTCACATAGTAGTGAAACCCAAATCAAGATTTCGGATTTTAAGTTATCGCCATCATTTTGTGCCGTCATGTCCATGTACATGGCATGGACACTACTTTCTTCCATTGTGAAATATTTGAGGGCTCTATGTAGTGGAGATATTTACACAATCATCATATCAGACAGTCAAATAAAATGGTGGAGGGTAAATGTAGTACACTATATAGTAAATGGGGAGTGATTTCGGACACAGCCTCATTCTAGCTCACACACATTTGCCTGAGGAAGATCCTGTAGATTGAAACGTTACTCATAAGAGAATAATAATCTACTTGGGAGCTCAACAGTGTGCAGACAAACATCAAGTCACATTTATTCATATTTGTTGTTACTGTAAGGAACAAACACGTCTTTAGGGATACGTCAGAAATGCTCCTTTATCATCCAACTGAACATTTAGGGCCTGATTTACTAAGATCCCAAATAAAGGTTGCAGTGCAACAGATTGCACGTTTGGTTAGCATGTGTTTTGCGGATGATCTACTAAGAATAACTACGCAAATAACAACAGGTGCAGACAACAGTATTTAAATAGCAGGGCATACTATCTTGCACATTTGAAAGACGCAAGACTCACGCGCTGCATTAGTAGATCAGCTTGCTCATTTTTTTGCTGGTGATGTCAAGTTTGGACACATTTTTACACACACACACACACACACACACCTTCTGTAAATCAGGCCCTTAGTGTACATTTGACTGACAGTCTCGCTGGCACAGAGACACGACATTGAACAAATTGCACAACAATGTTTTATCACTGTTAGCATTTAGCTCAAAGCACAGCTGTGCCAAAGTGCAGCCTCACACATTCCTCAGCACATATGCCGACTCTTCTTTCTATAATAAGGATAAAGGGGAAACTAATTTACAGTGTGTGCTGTAGTAGAAAATAATCAGTTATAATTTCAGTTGAGCTTTAAAACAGAGTGAAATATGTGATTGTCTTCTGCTTTTTTTAACTGTGAATGTATTTACAGTTCATCGGTATGTACTCTTACATGAAGGCACCTCTTCTCTTTCTCAGTGAAGAATCTGTCCTCAGCATCCTCGACGATCCTCAGCAAAGACTCTGTTAGTAAAAACAACAGACTGTCTTGTTCTTTTCCTAGACAAGCACAGCTTTGCTTTGTTGCTTAGAGACTGAAATTGTTTGCCGAGATGCTGGCTGAACAAATATCATCTCCTCTCATTACCAGAAACATTAACTCCCAATAGACACAGCTTTTTTTTTTTTTTTTCTTATCCTCCCTTCTTTCTCAGGCCTCATTAGCAATGTGGCAGGTAGATTTTCTCTAATGGCTGAGCCAGGCATAAAGCATCTGAAAGGTAGCGCTCAGACGCTTTTAATGCGTTACTCCTTCAGCGTGTCTCCAACAGGAAAGGTCTTAAACCGGGCAAATAAGTGTCGGTCCCTCATGAGTACATGTGGTGTCATTTTGAGTTGCTCTCTTTTCTTTTCTTGGAAAGTCCGTGACATAATGGTTACTCCCCCCTGTCCTGTTATGTGAATTACAGTAGTAGAAGCAGTCTGGGAATTAAATAAAAAAATGAAAAAACAAGCCCCAGTCTAGTCTGCTCTTGGGAGGTCTGGCCAAAGCAAATATGAACCAGAAAGAGCTTTTAAATGCTAAATGCTGAGAGCTGAAAGCAACAACAGTCGTCCCCCTGTGACATCCCAATGCCATTTTGCATTATCAAAAACCCTACCAAAAAAAGGAGTGAGTTTAAAGTCATCAAGGACCATTTTAAAGATCAAACTTTGCTACACGCTGTTATAAACCACACTAAACTCCAGAGGGGGAAGATTGCTGTGTTGTTTTTTGTATTACCTGCTTTGCTTTGTTTCCTCTCTCAGTTTTTTCCCACCTTTTTACAGACAACAAGAGAAACACACAGTATTGTATCAGCTGGAGAGCACTATTGCATGCTGGGAAAGTAGAGGTCACACTCCTCACTCCTCTGGGCTGGTTTGGGGAAAACAAGCAGGATTACAGAAGCATAAAAGATGTTGGAGGCTTTAGTTTTCTCCCTCCTCACTGTTGAACACACAAGCTCCTCTCTCTCTCTCTCTCTCTCTCTCTCTCGCTCTCTCTACTCTCTGGTAGTTAGTGTGCCTCTCTCACACATAAACACACACTCTCTTTTTACTTTTCAGCTCCTCACTCTCCTTCTGTCCATTCACCTCCTTTTTTCTTTTTTTTTTACTCTGTAGTGTGATGGATGGCAAATTGGTTGAAGGAGTAATAAATGGTGATTGATAAAAGGAGAGATGGGAGGAGAAGGGAGTGAGGGTGGAGTTTGTAAAACCACAGCTCTTGGAAGAAAAGGGCTAAACAAACAGCAAGTGGCCGAAGTGAAGCAAGCTTTTTTAATAATAGTTTTTTGGGGAGTTTTTCGGGCACATCTGTGAATTCTGTGTTGTATAAATTGGTAATTATTTCAGCTTACATGTACAGTAAATGATCTAATTTGCAGGCATTAACCCGTTCATGCATGAATTACGTTAACCTCAGAAGTGTTTTTATTTCTCTAGGCATGAAAGAAATATTTGAACTTTATTTTGTTTCATCAAATTTATGATACATTACATTGTAATTACATAAATCAACTGATTTACAACCAAAAAAGTCACTGCAGATGAATTGATAGTGTATGGGATGATGCACTAGTGTCCACTGTGGTGGTTTAAGTGCAACTACGCCATTAAAATCAATGCATATAAAAAAAACAGCTTTTGACTAGCTGTCCACTTTAGTGACCACTGTGCTTGAAAGGGTTAAAATTATCATGATGTTTCAAACGCAGTTTAACTATCTAATTTTCCTTTATTTTATAACAGTTTTACTTGTATGAAATGTGATGGAGATAATGGTTTTATTAAAGCTTCACAGATGCAAACATTTAGAGCCATGGTAACAGATGGATATGTGTCTCTCTTTGTGACACTTTATTGACAAAAAATGTATTAACATCAAAACTTAAAATAATGGTTAGTTGCAGTCCTCCACCTGCAGACCCCCAGCTGATCCAGATTGGGAAAAGTAAGGTGAACTGGTGAACAGGACTAGCAGTGTCATCTTCTATCTTGTAGTTCATTACTGGCTCCTCAAATGTGATTGCTTATGGGCATTAATAATAGTCAGTAACAAAGGAGTTAGCCATGTAGCTTGTTCCTTGCCCATTGTGGGTTTGTATGTAAGGAGGAGGATCTTAAAGTAAATTCTGAAAGTTACAGGAAGTCAGTGCAGAGCAGCTAAACCTGGACTAATGTGTTCTCTTCTCTTAGTTCTGATTAATAGCTGAGCTGCAGAGATTTTAATGAGCTGAAGTCTTTTCAGGTTTCCTTACTTTGGTTGTGAAATTGGAATTTTATATGAATTCTCAGTGTCATTACAGATATTTAAAACCGATTTCATAAAACGTTCTCCTCTATGTGTGTGTGCTTTCAGTTCAAGGTGGACGGCGAGTGGTGGACGTGGATCGACTACGACCGTTTCCAGGGGCTGGTCCAGGCTTATGAGGAGAGTGGGGGAGATCAGAGCTTCTCAGCCCTGGACTACATAGCCAAGACACCCAGCTGGGCTCTTTTCGGAGCCCACGAGCAAGGTTTCGACCCTGTCGACACGCGTTACCAACGACGCAACAAAACCAAAGATATCTCAGGATGCTGATAAATTAGAGAGGGAGAGGTAGGATGAATCCGTACTGATCTTACAAGTTACAAGTAAGAGTTGGATGTAAGCTTACTGTTTCTCCCTTTTTTCTCTTCTTTGGATTTTTAATTGTATTGGCTTGACCCCCCAAGATCAGCCCAAATTGCCTAAATCTATTCATTCACTTATTTCCAAGACGTTCCCTTTAAGTTCTTCTTTTGTTTGGTTTAGATTTCCCCTCTTTTGTTGAAGGATTCATTATTATACTGTAAGTGTCAATGGCTTTGATCTTTATAACCACTATTGGCAGCATAGGGGAAGGTTTACATTGTTTTAGTTGGACCTGGCAGTGGCTTCATCACCAGCCTCATTTCTGACGTTTTCTTTTTTTTAATAATCCAAGTTCATGTGAGGCCACCGCACTGCACAGGACACGATTAACTGTTGGGAGTAACACCTTTACCTCCACTCGTGTCATCTGTGGGAGCTACACATCTTTCCCAGACACCTTTGCTCTCTTCCACCTACTCATCAGGACAGTAGTTGTTTGTGTTTTGCAGCGAGAGATTCGAGCAGTGAGATAAGAGAATCAAGGCTGCGTCTCCGCTGGGAGCACAGTCGTCTTCTTAATGCTCTCTTTGTTTTTTGAGTGCAACAGTTGTATTGTAGTACATTCCCAGCAGTGTCAGCACTTGGTTTAAGATTTATTTATTTTTTGGCATTTATGCCTAGTGGGCAGTGAAGAGGCAGACAAGGAAACATGGGGAGAGAAAGATGGGTGTGACATACAAGGAATAAAATAGATTTCTGTATTGCGTTCAACGATATCAGTCATTATATCACTAAATCTTAAAGCTCTGAGTTAAATTGAAACATAACTGAATACAAAAATAAATGGTTATTGTACAGCACTTTAAAATGTTTAATTTAGCTACAATTCAGGACAGGGTTTGATTATAACTGGTGGTGATGTGGCTTCATATGGGTCTAACTAACATACGCCTCCCCCGAGTCCAGCATGCCAGAAAAAAAGCCTATTACTGATGTTTTAATCCAGATGTATAAATTAAGTTCATTTTAAGTGGTTTTTATTTGTATGTAAATCCAGATGTAAACATTTAAGTCACTTTTGATTTGTACTTTTGTTAAGATCTCTGTTGCTGCAGTGTCTCCCTGTAGGGAGGATCGTCCAGAGCAGCAGGTGTGTGTGAATTATATATCACTGTAATAAATGTTTTTGGAATAATTTACTTTGTGATTTGTGAATTAAATTTACAGCACACATACACAAAGGTGCATTAAGCCACTTGTGGTTTACTGTATTTCAGGCTGACACTCTTGATGTTATTACTGTTATTATTATTCATTTTTTTCCTCTTTTTTTTTTACTGGCAAGTGGGAGTTTGACATTTTAAGACTACAATAAGTCTGGTGAAAGCTTTCTGGGCTGCACTTAGAGCCCAAAAGAAGAGCTCTAATTGAATAAGGATGGAGGCAGACGTGTGCTTCACAAGAGGTACAACAGTACGGCAGCCAGAATAATTTATTTTGAAGATACGGTTAAATTTGTTGCTGCTGTTGTAAATTTAAAAAATTAAACAGCAAAATAAGCAATGGTATTTATTTATTTTTATTTTTATTTTTTTTTTTTTTTTTGCGACACTAAGATACCAATTAATACTATTTGACACTTTCTATTAAAGACGTACATTGCCTTTAATGTAATACAGGATGTATGCAATTGTAATAACACAGCTGTCAAACAAGTAATCTGAAAACCTGAGCATCTACAGACACATAAAGTGACTCATCGAGTTGTCTTAAACTGTGATTTTAATAATGTGAGATTATGCAAAGCAAGATGAAGAAGTTGCTCTTTATTGGGCAACCCACAGATGATTGAAGTTGCCAATCAAGGCACTGTTTGTATTGTGCATAAACAAGGATGGGAAAAAATGGTTATAACTCAACCTTCTCAACTGCTGTGTGGAGTCCCAGGAGAAAGATTAGCATGCAAACCGTCCTTGAATAAATAAAGGTTAAAAAGACATCACTTAACCTGTAAGTTTATATTTTCAGCTGTATTTGTTTCTTTGTGCATGTCCCAGCTTGTGTTATGAGACAAATGACAGGAGCAGATCAGATGGCTAAGGAGAGAAAACCTACCTGGAGATGGTGAGAGGGCACAGAGTAATGGCTCTGCTACCTCAGTGAACAGTCACTAACACACTGCAGAGGCTCAAGTGCACTTCCTTTTTCGTTTTCATTCCTGCACACTGACGACTGGTATTATGTTTTCAGGTCCGTCCCATTCTCATGAAGGCAATATCTCAGGGACGCCTTGAGGGAATATCTTCAGATTTGGCACAAACGTCCACTTAAATTAAAGGATGAACTGATTAGAATTTGATGGTCGAAGATCACAGTGACCTTAAACACATAACTCAACAATTCATACTAATTATGACAAAGTTTCACTCAAATGTCTTATAGGATAAAATGATGAAGTGATGACATTTTATATCCAAAAGGTCAAAGATCACTGTGACATGATAATGCTCTGGAAAAAACACTTTTCTGGCCATTGTTCAAAACCATAACTCAGGAACAGAAAGGGGAGATTGTGACCTTAT
Organism: Scomber scombrus; assembly: GCF_963691925.1. Lineage (NCBI taxonomy): Eukaryota > Metazoa > Chordata > Actinopteri > Scombriformes > Scombridae > Scomber > Scomber scombrus. The sequence goes on from NC_084974.1 coordinate 23,507,054, forward strand.
TTCAAATTCATGACACTAATCTTGAAAGTCCATCTTGAAACTGTCGTGACTGATTGGATCTTCTGTTCTGCCGGGTTGAAGATGTGTGTGAAGCGTTCATGTTTTACAATTTGTAGCTTCTTTGCAGCAACGTCCATTTCTGAAACATTGTCTGCTGTCACGGTTCCAACTTTGTAGCTGTGACAGTAGCCTGATAATTGTATCAGAACTTTATTTATACAGCACCTTTCAAACAAATCAAATGCAATTCAACTTGCCTTGAAAGCGATTGACAAAATGTGGGAAATTAGAAATAGATTTAGAGAATAATGTATACTAAAATCAATAATCAAGAGTTAATTGAATAGAACAACATTAAAAAAATATCGGTAGTTAAGACAATGATAAATAGAAATAATAATAATACTAGAAATAAATGTATCAATAACTTGGGCGTTATTTTTGACAGTGAACTAAATTTGGACAACACACAAACATTGTCCAGTCTTGTTTTTAGCAGTTCAGGAATATTTCCAAGATTTGAGCAATGTTGTCTTTTAGCAATGCCAAAAAAATTATTCACATTTTTATATCTTCATGTCTGAGTTGTTGCACTTTGTTTACTTCTTAATGATTCTGACTCAGACTGTTCAGCCAGGCTCATAACTGAGACGAAATATATTTCTCTTATCACCCCAGTTTCAGTCTCTTTGCTTACAGACTTATTTTAAAATCCTACTCATTATGTAGAAGGATGTGCATGGCCAGAGTACATACATTAACTTTTAACTTCTTACAGTCCCACAAGCCTTCTTACATCTGCCCGTATTAGATCAGTCTTACACTTAGTATCTGGTCTGCTGACACTGTGCTGTGTGTTGCTCTGTTCACAGTGGAATAATGAATATAAGTGCATATTATTCAAAATGATTGTTGTCCCATGAGTGATGTCTGCACTGTAATGTTCTGTGCTATTGCGGTTTAGGCTCATTTAACTGATGCATTTAGTGTAAGTCACTGAGTGCATCAGCTAAATGGCTGAGATATGGAAAATGATAAATAGGTTCAGCGTTTCCTTTTAATGCATTGATTAACAGAGCGCTATAGATGCCAATAGACTTTTTATCTAATGCTGCTGTGGAGCCTGTTTTCCTTTCGCAGCAGCGCTAGCGTAATGTCTGACATAATCATTTATGGTTATACAATAGCTTTCATTATCATTCAGTATGTCTTTCAAACTTTTTCATTTAAGTCTGGTTGAGGTAAAGAATTTCGCCTGCAAGAAGACCATTGAACTACAGACAATAAAAGAAAGTTCTGTGCAAGAATATAATGATATTTGACAAGAATAAACATTCTCAAGCTCAGAAAAATGAAGTAAAACAGGAGAAGAAGGAGAAAGACAGTGTTTCATTGCATTATATGTTCTCAGCCCAACTATATTCTCTTTTACTGTCTCATACATTACAGTGTAACAGATTATAGACACAACACCTAAATGTTTTTCTGGGTGCAGTCCCCAAAATTGTAATTTTTCATAATGTAAATGCATTGATATTTTTAGTTTTATTGTCCGCAATAAAAAATAAACCATTTTTTTATAATCCCACACCTAAAGAACTGGGTCCCAAGCCCCAAACACTCTTAATAAACGTTTAGTTGAAATATATGTGAGGCACAATAAAACTCACACACACACCTGGCTGTGTCAAAGCAGTGACAGATGGAGCGTTAACAGCTTCAGTTTGTCCAAAATGCTTTGTACTGCAGTGTAAAATGCCATTTGAAAGTGAGGACCTAGTACAAAGAGGGATTTTCTTTGACATTTAAAGCATGAAATCTGTTTATTTTTAACTATATTTCCACTGAAGTTTAGTGTCAAAGATTCCTCTTTGGAGATCTACAGATTAAAAGGAGAAAAAAAAGATATTTTTTTAATATAACAGGTAATCCATTAAGACTTTGCTGATCTGATAAGTTTGCTGAGCAGAAGTCAGCTTGGCCATTTGTCATCAGAATAGCAGGATATCCACTGAGGTCACGGTCACTGCTACTAGAGGCTGTAGATGGTGATGTTTTCCCCCTACTTTTATCCTGGAGGCTTTCTCATCCATTTTTAAGCTGCTGGTGGCGTGTACAAGCTCAGAGGCAGCCTATGATGTAAACACTTTGTGTGTAAAAAGTCCATGTGTTATGCTGCCCGTCAGCTTCTGCTCAACACTCAGACTCAAACTCAAGAGTATGTGAGAGTGATAATGGCTCTTGCAGATGGCTCTAAATGTGTCGCAAGATGTTATCTGTGATTACATGTTTGTGAGATGGAGAAGGAGGGGAGGAAAAAAAGAAGCCTGTTTGCCTCGGCGGAGTGTGTTCACAGACTGTTCTGCAGCACCAGCAGCTCAATCTATTAATCTTTGCCCCCTTTTCCCCTCAGCAACAAATGTTGATAACTGTGTATCCATGTGAATCTGCATTTGTGTGTATGTGAGTCGTGTTTGGGCCAGATGTCCAAAGAATCTGGCCTCCAAGCAGTCCTGCAGCCCTCAAATAATCCTGCCTGCCTCCATCTGTAATACAGCACCCCTCCTGGAAGATAACCCACCCCTGGACCTGGTAGGCCAAGTTTTAGATGAAATCGCTGCCAGCAAATGCAAGAGATGTAATTTCATACTGTATATATGCTAAACTTGTATTGTTTATTGACTTTCTATTGGATCATTTTGTGAATATAGGATCATATCATGCAAAATATTATTGTTTGAATAAATTAGTGGGTGCCATTATTTAAAAAATAACACACAATTATAGATGTTTTTGTATATGTGTTTACATTTTTCTCTAATATAAGCAAAGCAGTTTAGTACACTACAAGATCAATTTGATTATATCATATGTACATTTGATTGATTATGTTGTAATTTTACATTCACCTTTGATTTATATCAGTTTTGAAAGAATAAAGTTGTTGCAATCAAGAAATGTATTCAAGTCATAAGGTGCCAATAACAGTTTTTGCTGAGTGGGACTTCAAATTAGACCTGAGGCAGGCGTCCTTTAAGTGCAAAATCACATATATTTTAGTTTCTCTAGAGGAGCTCTCACATTGAGCTTGTCTGCAGTGGGTGCTAAAGTGGATGCAGGGTTTCTGTGTGTGTGTTTAGGTGTGTGTTTGCACCTGTGTGAGTCAGTGCTTGCTCATGTCTGATGCCCGTGTCAATGTGTATCTGTCGTTCAACATGTCTGAAAAAGGATGACCTACAAACTGGATGAACCGCCTGCACCCGCCCGTCTGCCTGTACCTTCAGATGCCTGAATGAATGTGTGCGGCTTCGCCTTTCCTGAACGTGAATGCATTCAGACGTACAGGGATGAGCTCGCCGGCACTCCGTCAAACCAGCAGATTTGAAGGGGAGCGGGAGCCAAATGTTGAGCTCCCTTCTGCCAGAAAGGAAACTGTTGAAAATGACATCAACAGCCCAAAACAAGTTAAGACATAATGACACATCTGTGCAGCTGTGTCGTGCCACGCTGCAAAAACACAGATTTATTGATCATTACTATATTGGACACAATGTAAAATCGCATATAGAATAGAAGTTGTCAAAAATACATGGATGTAGTAGATGTTGGAGTCTGTTGTTGCTTTTTATTCTATCCCCAAGTTGGAAGCTGAATTTTTCAACCTCATGATGCATCTGGAAAACTGATTATATTGCATTACATTACAGTGTCACTCTCTTTATAACCTGGAGTGTGAAGTGTGTCCTTGTTCTCAGCAGGAAGTGAAGGTTTTTTCAGTGTGTGTCAGGCTCTACTGAGGTTGTCCCCTGTCACTGATCCTGTTTGTGATTTTCATGAATACAATCTCAAGATACAGCCAGGAGCAAGTGGATGTCTGGTTTGGGAACCTCATATTCACTTACAGTATTTTCTCTTTGCAGATGATGCGCTTCTGTTGTCTTTATCAGACCGTGACCTCCAACATGGTCCCCGAAAACAGTGGATTGTGTTTCCAGGCTGGGCGCAGGGTTGATAGGGTAACTTTAAAATTGTATTACGATACAGTTACTTGTTACCTGTTAAAAAATGTAGTCAGTAACATAATCCACAATATTAAAGTAATGTAACTTGATTACTTTCTGTTACTTTAGGATTACTGCAATACCAAATATGTAATAATAAAAAACACAGGGCATACATTCGGAGCAAAATTGGCCACTTTATGCTAAAAATCATCTAATTGACAAAGACCAGCGCAAATTGCCACAAGCAATCCCACCATCTAAACCTGAGTATGTGTATAACAGCTGATCTGTGTAGATGTGCAGTAGATGTTAATGAAGTTACCGCTGTTGTACCGCTTGCCTAAATGCGCACAGCCTTATTCTTAGTTTGGAGATGCAGTTATCGTTTCAGCTGTTGTATCATGCTGCAGCCAGCTGTGACACAGCCAGCTCTGTGTTGCTCTCACCTTCAGATTGGCACAAAATCTTTTGGTGGTAGGCCCATAATACGGAGCAGATTGCGGGTGCAAATACTGCGCAATTCATGGTCCTGTAACATTGTTAGGGAAATCATCTGATGAAACTGTGTGAAGTCTGAGTTTTCTTTGACTAATTGAGAGTAATTGGAGCTGAAATAAAGTGTGAGGTTACCAGGCGGGTTGGTGGGCCATCAGACCTTTGTGGTAAAGAGGGAGCGGAGCCTGAAAGCAAAGCTCTCACTTTACCAGTTGATCTACGTTCCTGTGGTCATGAACTTTGGACTTATGACCAAAAGAATAAGATTGCAGATATAAGTGGTCGAAAAAGAGTTTCCTCCATGGAGTGGCTGGGCTCATCCATAAAGATAACGTAAGGAGATCTTAGTTGCCACCACACAGCCGGCGTGCTTCATGTTAAAAGGACTCAGTTGAGGTGTTTGAATCCGATAAAGATCCCTTATCAGTGCCTCCCTTTGTAGGTTTTCCAGGCATGACCAACTGGTAGGAGACCCCGGTTTACACCCCATGCAGAACACACTGGAGAGATGATTTATTTCGTCTAGTGTCAGAACATCTCAGGATTCCCCTAGAAGAATTTATTTTAAGAGTGTTCCTGGAGAGAGGAATGTCTGGACTGCTTTGCTTAGCTCACTGCCACCCTGACCCAGCCCCAGATAAGTGCCAGAAAATGTATGTAGGGATGGATTCACATTACATTACATTACATTATATTATATTACTGGTGCTTATATTGCTGCTGAAGTGTTTTCCCATTCCCTTTGTATCCCATTTTCCATCAGTCATAATAATATTCTCCCATACAATAATGTGGTAAATAATGTTTAAGTGTTTATGAGTTTACTTGCAGAGAGTGTGTGTGTGTGTGTGTGTGTGTGTGTGTGTGTGTGTGTGTGTGTGTGTGTGTGTGTGCGTGCGCGTGCGCGTGCGTGCGTGCGTGTGTGTGTGAGCTCTGACATTTTCTGCTCCAGCTGTATTGATGCCTCTATTTCCTGGACTACAATTCATTTTTCACATCACTTGAAGCATCGGTGGAGCTCAGCTGTGATTACAAGCCTGCAACACAAATGTTCTGTCAACAGACAAACACAGCTGACCTCCTGTGTTGTGGAAGTTCACTTAATTTATTTTTGCTCGCTCACGTCTGTCACTTAGCATCTGGTGGCGTTGTACTACATTACTCATAAATGCAACTGGCTCAAAACTAATATTTGCCCCAAAAAGTGTTTGGGCGTCTGCATCGCTTTCTGCCAACAAGCGCTGCCTCTGTGTGAGGCTTGTGCTGCGGGAAATGACCTTTATTATCTCATATGCTAATCCAATCTTTAACAAAGTGACTCAATTAACCAAATGACCGTCTAACGAAGACATCGCCTTGCACACTGATGCTTTATTTTCTGAGCAGGATTTGCATCCTAATGGCATAATGAATTCTCGCCTGACAACTGACTGGTGGTAAATCACACAACAATACGATGAATCATAGACAATCTGTCTCAATAATGAGTGCTGAAATGCATGCAGGGTGCGTAGCGATTAGGAGAGATATGTGCTATTTGTCTGCGGTGTGTCCTGGATCATTCTTTTTGTCCTCAGGCTCAGCTGTCATATGGTCTGTTTCACAAGTCATCGGATGAAGGGAAACAGTCCACCCGAAAGTTTTGCGCCTTCAAATGCAATTACGATGTCATTTTTAAAGGAGCATTTTCAGAATACTAAATTTGCCAGGTGGCTAAACTGTCATCATGAATATTGACTCAAAGAAATATCATTTTATCTATTCTGCATCCACACATTTTACCATCATATCATTTTTACTGCAACACACAACAAAGATTATACTATAATCCAATATTCTGTTCACCTTATAAAAATAAAAAGTGTTGCAATCCAGTACAACCCCACCACAAACTGCATATTTCAGAATTGCCACATTTTCAGGCAGAAAATAGGATATGCACAAGGCTGGATTAGTTCCTTCAGGGGCCCCTGGGCACTGAAGCTCATGTACCCCCCCACTCCTATAATTCATTTATGTCCCAACCTTCTGGTTACCGCTGGCGCTGTCCATTTTCCACTAGTTAGTAATAATATTTCCCACACACTGGTTGATACAACCTATCCACAGTGCTTTGTGACCTGCTATCCAACTATCACTTGACAAATAAAACAGTCAATCATGAGATTTCATTTTCTTGGAAACAACTTTTATTTGATTCCAACTGGATAACACTGCTGTCATGTGCAAACCTTGTAACGCCATATTTTGCTTTGGACATAATAGGTTTCCGACAGCGACTATAACTATCAGCATCAAGAAAATGGTTCAAGCCTTGAGTCATAGTTTGTGGAGCCCAACAAAACAAACTCCAATCATTGAGGACCCCTTTCTTCTTGATGGCACTTGCCCAGATTGCCCGTATGGTAGATCTGGCCGTGGTCTGCATCCAGATTACACACACATAGGACATGTAAGAATGATTGACAGGGCTTTCTCCTGTTTTTACGTCTCTTACAGTAAGCTTGCCATTGATTGTTTGGTCTGTATTTACAGGAAATCTTGCATTGCAGTATTAACGATAAGCCTGTAAACAGCAATCAAGGAACTGACAATTAAGATTTCCTGTTTCATCTGCTAAAAGAACGTGGATACAACATGTCTGTTTCACTTTTACAGCATTTGCATTTAAGATAGTATTAAAATACTCTAAAAAAAAAAATCTAATGGACCAATATAAACCATACTCTCCCAATCCCATCATTATGTTGACCAACTGAAACATTGCAGCTGCACAGTTATTAAATCTGCATTTACAACCAGCTGATGTTTATGTCCACACAATTCATGCCCAACCAACCTCATTTGCATAGAAACTGGAATCAACTCTGTTTGTCTCTACTTATTTTAAGTAGCAGTGTTTTCTATGAATTATATGTTATGGTTATTACATTGATTTTGGTTTCCAATAGCCCTGCAGATATGAGCGATATAATTATGTGCATATAATTACGTTTCTTTTCTGGCTTATAATTGAGTTTCCATAATGAATTGTAGTAAGTGTAAAAATGAGAAGTGCTTAATGTACAGTACATGTAGCTCTAGTGTAAAAATAGATTTGTAGGTAGTGACACCAGAGCTTGATTGTGTTCACTACATTTTAATCTTTGTCTGACACCACATTTGTACAAGATTAGATTGAGATTCAATTCACTGCAACATGGATACAAAGATAAGATGTCTAGATAGAAGAGGACCAAGAAATCCCCAAGAGGTGAATGAAAACCACAAGATAGAGATTACAAATGAAACTCCTCTTCTTCTTCACTTCTTAAATAGGAGGATTGTACTGTCCCACAGAGCGTATATGCGTATGTGCGCATGCATGAAGTAGAACCCTTGTAGTATCAGGTGAAGCATATTTTCCTCTAACCTTTGTGTTCTGTGGTCTGCTGGATGCTGCTCTGCCCAGAGAGTTTGATTGATGAATGAACCACAGGCAGGTTAGCAGGCGAGAAGCCAGGTCGGTTTGTGAGCTGAATCAAACTGAGCTGATTATTATCCATCACACAGACAGTCTGAAATAAAGACCTGCGACACCTGAGTCATCTCCAAGTGAGAGATTTCTTTCATTGACCCTGAAAATGGAAAGCTGTTGATACCAATTGTGTTGTTGTGCAGGTTGTGTAATACACAGGTGTGTGATGTTTTCTGCACTTAACCTATTGTATAAATCACTGCTATAACATGATGTCACAAAGTTAGTATGCATTATGTGTACCCATGCTGCAACTGATAGGAGACTGCTGCAATAGGAACTGTTTGTTCTGTACATTTTCAGGCACAGTGATCAAAGCATTTCCTGGTGCTGGTCAGTCACAGGGAAGTAAAATGAAACAACTAAATTAAAATTGTTGAGGCACTCAGTTTCTGACCTGGTCTGCAATGGGAACATACAATCTGATTAGACATGAAGCAAGCGGTAACATGTAGTGATGAAACCATCACTGACAAGCTTTTTACTCAGGAGGAGTTGGATGATGTGGCTGGGAAAGGACCTCTCCTTTGGGCTAAGCAGATGAGAGGTCCTTTCAGTCACATCATTCAGCTCCTCTTGAGTAAAAAGCTTGTCCTCAGAGCGGAATAACTCCAGACGTCTGACTCCTACCAATGTCATAGAATAACAAAATAAGGATGGACTGCCTGTCACAACTGACTAGCGAACTGTTGAGAGATATCAGGCCCGAATTTACCTAATTCACTGAAAATTTAATGTAACTGTTGATGCCACATGGGTAATAATGTGCGTCATCTTGGTAGTGTAATGTTGCGACATGCTTTTTGCCTCATTGCATTAAAAGTACTGTTCATGCGGTATACATGTTCATGCAAATTATGCTATGGATGGAAAGCTAATGAGAGAAGGCTACACATGGGAATTATCTGTACTCTCTCTAACCTTTTCCTGAACTTGTTTAAAACGTGCTGAGCTCTGTATTTGCTTCACCGTAAAGAGCGACAATTACCCTAAAGGGTGTTATTTAATACTGCATGGCCCTAACAGGGAATTTAAAAAAAAGAGAAGTGGAATAAGGAAAGATTCAGACCCAGAAGATCCTTCTTGTGGGTCAGACCAAAGCCTGATATTTTAGGGAAGATATAATTTATTTTGATTAATTTCATCACTAGAGGTGTTGTTTATATTTTGCATATATATAAAATATGAACATTTCTATACATAAATGATCACTACTTCATAATACAGAGAGTCAGTGATAAATATGTGTGTGTGTGTGTGTATTATATGTAAATACTCTCTGAATGTCATAATGCAAGTTTGTATATCTGGGAAGGGAAAACATTTGTTAATCTGTAAACAGTCATTAGGCAGCTTGAGGACATTTATTTTAATCAGGGAGCAGCATGTTAGTAATAATGATGCTGACATGTCTTTAATCTCCAGCGTGCTTTGCTGAAAATTCACCTGCTTCTTTTCTTCGTTGCTGCTGTAATGTAATTTCCTTTAGGATCAATAAGGAATATATCCTCTTTTTGTTTCCTCGAATATTGGCATTGACATTGCTTTGGAAGATTTAGTGGTTTGTTTTACTTTGGGGCAACAATATGTAATTTGACAGGCAGTCATTTATTAGTATATTAAAATAAATGGGGTAGTTAAAGGGATTTTGTTGCAAAAAAAGGTAAAATAAGTTATTATTGTATATTGTGTGAGCAAATAGCAGTCAGTCTCTAATGCTGTAATCTCTTGTCGCTGCACATGAGCACAGTGTCACACATGACCAGTCAGAGCACAGATGCCCTCACATTTGGTGTGTAGCTACGTGTGTGTGTGTGTGTGTGTGTGTGTGTGTATGTGTGTGTGTGTGTGTGTGTGTGTGTGTGTGTGTGTGTGTGTGTGTGTGTGTGTGTGTGTGTGTGTGTGTGTGTATGTGTGTGTGTGTGTGTGTGTGTGTGTGTGTGTGTGTGTGTGTGTGTGTGTGTGTGTGTGTGTGTGTGTGTGCAGCAGGCTCTGCAGAGATATGACTGACCAAATATAGTAGCGGCTGCTTTATATGATTAAGGGTGCAATTCGCCAGGTGTGATGAAAGTAAAGGAAATGTCAGTACAGTAAAGGCTCCTGTTGGTGACCGCAGGCAAAGCCAAGATACCATCCAAATATCCTCTGAAATATTTCGGCTTGCATCATGATTCTCGTGGCGTTAAGATGTAGTCACTGACATTTTCTGCTGAAGATATTATGAGCTCTCTCAACATATTGAACAGGCTATACAGTCAATATAGAAAAAACACTACTTCAATTGACATAAGAAGGTCAAGTGAATAAGGTGCATGAAGGTCATCATACTGAATAAAAATAACTGGTTTTGAGTGTACACCAAAGCTACATGGAAGCATCATATATCTTGCAGTTGTTTGTGTATAATATACACATTATGTGTGTGTGTGTGTGTGTGTGTGTGTGTGTGTGTGTGTGTGTGTGTGTGTGTGTGTGTGTGTGTGTGTGTGTGTGTATGTTTGTGTGTGTGTGTGTGTGTGTGTGTGTGTGTGTGTATGTCAGCGAGAGGAATTTTTTGGTTTTGTAATGATGCACAATTGTTATTTTAATTTTCCTACCAGAGTGGTTCAGTTCCCGGCTCCTCCAGTCTACATTTCAAAGATGTCCAAATGTCCTTGGACAAGATACTGAACCCCAAATTGCTGCTGATGGCTGTGCCAGCGGTGTGTGAATGTGCATTAGCTGATGAGCACGTTGGCACCTTGCATGTCAGCCTCTCCAGTCAGTGTATGAACGTGTGTGTGTGTGAAAGGGTGAATGTCTACATGTATTTTAAAGTGGTCAGAAGTCTATTTATCATTTAACTCTGCCCCCTCCTTGACCAGCTGGTTCTGCAATAGGAAGTGTAGGTGGGGAGCGGGCGGTGATAATAAAAACATACATGAAGTTAACAATAAAATAAGTTGTACAAGTCCAATGTATATATAACAAGACAAAGTCCTAAGTAGGTCCATGTCTGCTCCTGAAATGCTACAAACCAGGAGACTCTATGTGTGCATCTTATTTGTTTAATTTTGATCACACCTGTACCTGTCTGTCTGCACCGCTTTGTGCTGCTTCTCTCAGTTTTTGGCTAATTAAAAACAATATTGCAATACCACCACAGTAAAGGGAAATAAGCATTGAAAACATTTTTTTTTCTTCTCTGTCTTTGATACGTGACAATGGAAAATTGAACCTAAACTAGAAGAAATACTGCACCAGGAAATACAATATTTAGAACTTTCTTTTCATGTCATTGCTGTGGGCGACCGAGTCAGCAGAATCAGCTAGATTGATGCTTGACTGACTGAATAGGCCTTTTCTTCTCTGAAACTGCAGAAGTGTGGAGTAGATCTTATCTGCTGACTTCTTTATTAACTTTGAGAAACAGTACAAGGTGGTTTACAGCTAGACAGCTTGACAGATGTGTGAGGGCTGCATTTCCTGAATCTTACCATCAATATTTAAAGTATAGACAAAAATGTCTAGATTTTTTTTTTAAGCATGCGTGGGCATTTTGTTTTTCTTTGTTTATTTTACAAAAGACTGCAGATGCAAGTTGCACAGTATCCCAAAAAGAAATGCAATACAATAACCCACCAATCATGAAAATAGACACAATTCCCAAAAGCAATCATAACATCATCATGTTTACATTTGGAGATCTGGTTAAAAGTGTGGTTTTTCTGCCTTAAACATGACTTGTGAGATTTGTGAAATGCTATTCCAGAACTTGCTGTTCTCTCTCTCTCTCTCTTATAAGTATATGTTCTTTTATAAATAATTCCTATTCATCATCATTCTGTTGCAATTATATTAAATTGACATGTTTACTGACAGGCTGCTCCGACCTCTAAGCTCCTAACTACTAACTGGAGTTTTGGTGAACAAGAAGCTAAATTTATCATGTTGAATGCCTTTTATGTATTAAATTATATAATTATTGCATCTAATTATAGAAAGCTATTCTAATGTACCTGTCTGTATTAAAGCAGAGTGGCTGCCACATGCTGGCCTCGATATCAGGCCCTGTCGGTCACCTGGGCTGAAAGAAAATAGGGCACATTTTTCATTTTCCATTCAGGTAGCTCCCTTGGCAATCAGACCTGTAATTTTTGGCAGCTGTCAGGCCTCTGTGCAGCAGGCGAGGCTGGCTGTTTTTTTTTTTTTTGTTTTGGTCCCAGCTTCTTCTATCAGGAACAAGGTAAACAGCTGCAGAACATCAAATGACTGTGCTGTGCTCCTCAGTCAAGACTAATTTAAATTCAGTCGTAATAAAAAAATAATAAATAAAAGAAGTCAGTCTGCCCATGTTAAAAGGAGTATTTATACAGTTATTTATATTTACTTGTTTGTTTGTTTTGCCTTATTGCTGGAAAAATGTCCAAGTGACTTCACAAAACAGGCAATTTAAAGTCCCTGGTTAACCGAGCCTCTCTTTGGGCTGTGGAGGAAGCTGACACTGGACTGTCTGTGTGTGCTGTGGACCAAAGACTTGTCCTTGGTGTTCCCTGCCTTTCTCCCAGTGCATGTTGGGAAAGTCTTTAGTCTCTTTGACTTTGAATGGGAATAAACTGGTACTGTATAGAAAATATAGAGAAAGATGCTGGTTGAAATGTTTTGATAAGATTGATTGCAGTTTTCCACATCTGTCCCACCAGTATTTTAGGATGCATCAAAAATGTGAACTTTGTATATGCCTGGTCTATTTAAACTCTTAAACTTTGGTTTGTAGATTGGTATGTTGCATTTCTTTTCTTTTCTTTCTCTCTGTAGAATTACCCTTTCATTATAATGCAGGATTTTTTAATTGATATCGGAAAGAAAAGTGTTGTGAAAACAAAGAAATGAAAAGAAAGCAAAAAGATAATAAGCAACTGTTTGACTTTGAATTTAAAGCATCATTTTATTTCAGAGAGTAATATTCCATTGTATATGGCTGCCATGTTTTCAGCGATGACAATTATCATTTGATGTGTGCTGTTTGCATATGTATCACACTGGTATTTGTTCAGATTTTACAAGAAAATCCCTGTAGTTGTCCCCTGCAAATACAAAGCCTCCTAAACCTTTGTGATCCTCAGCAGCTGTCAGGCAGCATCAGTGAAGACTTTTTAATTTTATTTCAGCAAATCCAGAACATCCAGACTTATTGACTCATCAGATTTGCTTTTGAAAAAGTCAGATGAAGCTACAGAAGGAAGAGACTCATTCCTTCTGTGACTCATTCAATCACACAACAGGCACACAACAGGCACACACACATGCACACACACAAACACACACTCATAGATACACACACAAATCACACTCACACACCTCATGACGATGAGCTTTCCAAGGCTGATCTGGTGTAGGAATGGAGCACAGATTGGATATGTGATACATGGTGTGTACTGTACTGTGTGTGTGTGTGTGTGTACTGTACTGTGTGTGATTAGAAGTCTGTAAGAAAAAGAGAAAGAAAGAAAAAGGTCAGAAAAGCTCACAGTGTTCCCTGCAGGAGCCACATAATAAAGTAAAACCTGATAAAACTGCTAAGGCTTTAGTGCATTTAAAAATAAGACTAGTTTTTGCTTTCTGAATCACTTCAGTAATGATCTACGAAGTTCACTTGTTCACTTATGGCAAGGTTTCTCTACAGTACATACTTATTGTACTTATTGTGCTTATGTAGATTTTTATAAAACTCTTGTGGGGAAACTTAGTTATGCAGCAGTCATCAGCTTTGTACTTAATCCTGATTTAGCTGTGAGTTATTTACAATACTGATGATCAACAACCACAGGACCAGCACTGCTCCTGTCCTTTGGGCTCCTATAAAGTACATAATATACTGTAGGTAATGTTAGTGCATTAAAACTGCACTGATCTATTGCACAGAAACTAGAAAACAAAGTAATAGGTTGTTCCTAATAAAATTACTGTATGTATACTGTAGCATTTACACATCTACAGTATGATAGCATAAAGGTCTTTGGATAAATGCATCAATCACATATTACAGTTTGCCGTTTCTCTGACCACACGACCGGATCAATCTGGAAGTAAATACTAGACCTTGGGGATTGGAACCAACAATCAGGTTGCTTTATTTTTATACTTTATGCCCTGATGTACGGCACACTGCAAAAAAATATAAATGTTGTATAAGGGTCAATGACGTTTTTTGTGTTCATGTGGTTTAGTCAAATTTAAAGGGGTTAAAATAACTTCACATTCTTTTTTTGTGGACCCAGCATAACATTTCTGCTTTTAATCCATTTTGAGAGAATATATTAGAGGATTATGGCAAAAATGTCTTAAGTGGTGTAACCATAGAAACTTTGTACCAAATAATTAATAAAATTCTCAATAAAACACCATATCAACTAGTTTGGCATGATCTTACATTATAACTTTTTATATTAAATAAAAAGTAATGGAATACAATTGTTCTAAATATTACATTTAATCTGGGGAATCATGTCAATCAGGAAACATTTGAATTTCTTAAAATGATGTAATTATTTGTTTAAGTACACTTAAATACACTGTAGGTGGATAACATATTTAATATTTATCATTCTTTTGTGGTTACACCATTTGACATTTTCAGGAGCATTCAGTCTTACCTTTTGTAACAAAAAAAATAACAATTTATTACAAAAACCCTTATTTGTCACTGACCCATAAACACTCAAATATAATGGTAATAGAAGTCCAGCAGCTTCAAAAACAACATGCATATTGAGTATTTATTCCTCTTTCGTCCATTTCTTGCTTCATACCTGGAAGGCTTTTCGGTGGAGGAACTGCTTCACTCCTTTACATTCTGTGCACAGGCCTTTTTGTATCAATCCACTTCCATTTTGTTCAGGTCTTTCATAAAACAAAATATTCACTGACCTGAAGAGATCATTTGGGTGAAAATAACTACTGTTTTGCTCTGAAGTAGCTTTGTGTCCAATAAACACCACATATATCTGGTGTTTATTGAACTTTATATCCAGCATTACTGAGACTATACAATAACTAAGCAGGTATGTTTTTATGCTTGAGAGTACTGAGACGTCTGACTCCTACCTGCTGACTCATGCTAAGTCACACTGGGTGAGAACCTTCTAAAACCCTCTAAATGCCTCAAAATGTGAAAAATAATTGTTGTAACCATGACAGTAAAAAAAGTGGGTGGCATTTTTGGCAGGGCCTTTTTTTGTCCTCAGGCATTCCCTTCTGGGCACATTACCCTGAATCTAGATCACCACTGTTACTCTTGTAATACCTTGTTAGACATAGGCATCCATTTGATTACACTGAGAGGAATAGGAATAAAAAAAGAGAGTAAGTGTAGCAGAACGTGCTCAGCCATCAGCCCTATAGCTTTCAGAGGAAATCAACCTCAGGCTTCTAAGAAGCATTTAATTGCAAATCATATTTTCTGCTTTATATTCACACTGATAATGTTGCATTGATTTGATGATTTGTAGGTCAAATGGTGGCTTAGTTAGTTGGAAAGTACATTTTTAGACATCTAGGCTGCAGATAACTGTTGTTCAAACAGCATTTCAGTTCGATAAACTGCACATTAAAATATAGTCTGTTCAGAAATGCTTTATAATGTACGTAAAACATTTTAACCAACTTTTCAACTAAGTTTCTCCTAGTTGTAATGTAAACATCTAAAGGTTTTGTCTTTTAACATACAAATACACCTCCAATACACCAAATGGCCAGCTTATATGTGTTTGGTTCTGCAAATGTAAAAACCTTGCATTAATTAGTACAGGAATCTCTTCTTTTTGTAGTATTAATTGGCAATCCTGTGAAGCGAGACAGGATTGTAAGTTGTAGATCATCATTCTACAAAGTGCAAAGTTCAGGCACATGCCCAGTAAATATGAAGTCAGGGAAATTGAGTGAATTACCTGTTTAGTCATTTCTTTAGCTTTTTATTCATGTCATGTCGTGTCAGGAGGGTGAGCAAAGCAGCAGCAGCTTCCTCTTCCTACTTCTTTCAGCTTTCTGCCTCCTGTGAGATCACCAGGTGTTCAAACTTCCAAATATACCAATCAGTAGGTATCTGTAGGGATCCACATCAAAAATAAATCAACTGCATCTTTTTAATAAGAAACAACTTTTTGTGTGCATGTTTTATTAGCAATGCCACATGTACAAAGCATTTATCATCACCTTGTGTTTGAATTAGCTTGTCGCACCCCTACAAACAAGGCCTGTTTTAGATTGTATGTTTTTAAGGGACCTTGGCATGGGCGTTGTTAAGTTCAGAGGGTCAGACTGTTCAGTTGGGGACGTGGTTTCAGCCCCTTCAGCAGTCACGCCCACTGTGTTTCAGAGCTCAAAAATACTGCTTGTTTTTCCCATGATTTTGAAACCTAATTTTATCAACTTGGCTTTTCTTTTTTAATCAGTCAAATTTGGCTGAGTGATTGATAACACATTTTTCTTTGGTGTGAAAAACTCACAACACATATTTATTATTACTGTTTAATGTCCTCTAAAAAGTACCAGAATAACTTTTCATTTTGCAAGAGCAAGGGGCCGGATTCACAAAGATATTTTAGACTGGTCTGTAGTGTTAGGCCAACCTTAATTTTGCTTATAAAATAGTCTAATGCAAGTCAGTATAGTCCTTTTCATAAAAAATAATTTTGAGCCAAAAGAAACTAGACACTTTACACCCAGGCTAACTCAGGCCTAAGACCCTTGTTACCATAAGGGATACTGGTTTCCTGACCTAGAAGGAGAAGATTCAGAAAAGCAGAATGGAAATGGTTGATATATCCGACAGATGTTTGCTGACAGACTTAAATCACAGCTAAAAATCACTGAAACTGAGACGCTGTGTTGCCTACCTCTGTTGTCCATTCAGTTACATAAAGAAATGAAATAAAAAACAATATAAGGTGTTATAAGAAGACATATTAACTTTCTCACAAGACAATGAATATATATAGATATATAATATGTTAGAATTTGATTAATGATTCTAATAAATGAATAAAAGATTACTCAATTAAAACCCCAATAACAATGAGCAATTGAGCACTAGCAGATGAAACTATTTAAATTATATGACAAAAAGAAATATAGCACTACAGTCTCAGTAAATTCATGTTAAAACTCGCCTCAATTACAGGAACTTCAATCTGTTAGAAGTCCACAACATACTTACTCTTCCATTAACTGCTTCTCCGACTTTAATACATCTTCTTGAAGCTTTAAGACTTCGACTTCAAGGAGCAGTTTTCTTTCTTCCAGTTGGAGATTTCGGTATTGTTTGTTTAGCACCATGGACAGAGTTCCCGTCTTGACTCAGCTTTATTTTGAACATCATTCAATTCCAACAGTTTCAAAACGGGGTCCTTTTCATCCTAAGAGAATCACTTACCTGCAGACTTTCAGAGGAAACGCTCTGATTTATTTAGTCATTCATCACATTGCCGGAGGCTGTTCTGACTCATCGGTCTTGTTTCTGGCATTTCTAGCCATCACTCAGTTTAACAGACTGAACTGGGTCATCGTGGGTTCTGGGAATAAGACCATTATTTGCTGGAATACATTAAAGTTCACCTTAAAATCACCAAAAGCAGCAAACACCCTCTAATATAAAAAAAGATATGGTAAGATATGCTTTTTCACCAAAATTACTCATCATTTTAAGTTATTGTAACACTTGGTGTAAGGTAGCGTCTATTTCAGGTTGTGGGTAAGAAACAGCATGGGGACAGCTTCTTCAGAGCAACTTGAGTACTTTTAATCTCTGCTCAAGAAAAGACAAGTGGCACTGTGATGACACTTAAACACTATGTAAAGTAGTAAACACTATGGAAAAAAACTACATCGAAAGAAGTAATTCCCAATTTAAATGACAATATAAAGAATATATTCATCAAATCATGAACTATTATTCAAATCATTTAAAAAATCCAACCAAATATAACCAAAATCATATATTATATATTCTTCAAACCAACTTCACCAAAATAAATGTCATCTTACATTGAAAACGTATGCCAGGCTGAAAATAGGTGCTTGGAAATCAACAACATGCTTGAAAATGTCAATTGGTGCCATTTTGAAAAGTTACCTGTCGGTTTCATCATGAAATTATGACAGTACAGGAAACTGGGTTGTAATAGTGAAATTAAACTATTTAAAAATGAAAATCAAATAAATGAAAGAAAACCCTCTGAAATTATTTTGAGATCAAATATGAAAATATATAATTTTTTGTTTTTTAATAATACTAAAGTGCTGTGTTTTTGTGGTTGTGAATGAAGGCATTATTATTTTATTATTTTGTAAAAAAACATTCAGTGAAATAAGAAACATTTGAGGAGGAGACAGGACATGTCCTGCTGCCCAATATATCAACATGCCACAACCTGAGGGACTGTGAATGACACACACACACACACACACACACACACACACACACACACACACACACACACACACACACACACACACACACACACACACACACACACACACAAACACACACACACAAACGCAGTCTTACTTATGTCACTTTTGGGGTATTTACATAGACTTACATTCATCTCCTGGAGACTTACTCTAACCCTAACCATAACCACTACTAACCTACGCCTAACATTAATTACTGACCCCAAATCAGCTTTTTACCAATAAGACTGTTGTCTGCTGTCTCCACAGTTAAGCTGTCTCCAATCAACTGGTGTTAAGTTTGGTTTGTGTCCCCGAAAGTGGCTTAAGTTAAAACTGCACACACACAAATACATGCATTGGATAGACTGCATATAGTTAATTTAAATCAATCTTAATGTTGTGTTTATAATTCAATTTATGTTTCATTGATTCTTGAAGCTTGGACAGTATTGTTTTTGTGTCATTTCATTCATGCCAATAAAGCACATTTGAATATAAAACATAATTGCCACAGTTTCATTTTTTTCTTCCTTTTCTTTAATGTCGAGCTCAGGAAAAGCTGGAAGGGAAATGTGCACAGTTGGACAATTTCGGACGATGGAGGATGTTTATTAGTTTATCTTGGTTGAAAATGACACAATTAAGCCATTAAGGCAAACAGAAGTTAAAGCAACCAATCGCTGTTCTCCTGCACAATGGCGTATTGATTTGGGTTGGAGCGTCTCCTTTGGCCACCGCGCCGCTCTCATCAATCTCACTGCCGCTTAGCACCTGTGAGTGTGGATCTTCAGTCAATGGATCTTTACTTTGGAGTCAACAGACTTGGGCAATGAAAGCATTTTTCATGACTAGACTTCACCGCCTGTGAATATTAACCGGATACGGAGCGGAATAAGAAATAACATAATTTTTTAAAAATTGAGAGTTTGACGAAAAGTGTAATTTGGATTGACTGATCAGTGCTGGACTTCATATTAGGGGGAAAACACACACAAACACACACAAACCAACCGGTGAGACATATTTCCTTAACGATGGGAAGAAATTACTGCGCTGCATTTCCCAAATAAAGGAATAATTAATAACACCACAAACAACCCGGATCGACCAACGAGGCTGATTGAGTAGTGCATTTCAACTCTCTTAACCGGATCCTACTGCGGACATCGATTAACGGATTTGATTGATAGGCTTCAGCACGTAACACCCTAGAAGGTAAGTTGGATAAATCAGAGAATAATTGTCCTCCAGTGGAAAATAATTAGGCTGGAGCTTTGTTTTACAGCCCATTGATGTGTTTCTGTCCGCGTTAAATCACAGAAGGGTTCCTCAAAGGCCCACACCTGTTGTTTGGATTGGAAATAGGCTGATATTATTGTAGCCTATACAAACACAAATAGGCTGGTGTGAATTAAAATGTATATTTAAATCAATACTGTATCTTTTTGTGCAGCCTAAAGATGTTTCTTAAAGTTTGTAATGTATAAATCAGTGAATAAATGATCAATCTTGTTGAGATAAAAACGCATTTGGCTTTTAAAGATGCACATTAGCTGGTAGGCTGTATTTATTTTAGACTATAACTTCACAGAAACATATGAACTGAGCAGAATGTCTCCTAGTTGGACTAGTACAGTACAGACGCTAGTACAGACGCTGAAGCATGTTGGTGACGATGATAGCTGTTGCATGAATGTAATTTCTGTCACACTGCAGGCAGCTCACAGGAAGTGTGTGTGTATGTGTGTGTTTTTGGGGTGGGGGTGGGGGGTTCGATGTGATGTACTGGAAATGTGATGGTGCTCAGCAGAGACCTCGCTGTGGACCCCCCGCTGGGATGCCTGCCGCCCCCCCCCCCCCCCCCCCCCCCCCCCCCGCCCACCGTCCTCCCGTTGAGCAGCGTTCAAAGCGCGCTCTTGCTCCACACGGTGGCGCACGCTTTTACGCACGGCGCGCTCTCCAGGATATGTGTTGCTGTCTGTGTAATGTGACTTCACAGCATCCACGTGTTGACCGGGCTGAGCGCACTGTAAACATAATCCACTGGGATGTTAAGGGGGTGTGTGTGTGTGTGCGCGCGCGCGCGCTATTGCACATGCACACACACACACACACATAAGAAGTCTCTCTGTTCTTTCACCTTATCTGCCATTCTTGGTTCCGACTTTCTCCCAGTGTCTTTCTTTCCTGTCAGCTCTTGTTGGTCTCTCCTTCCTTCTTCATCTGTCTACAGTCTGTCGCTCTTATTCTCTGTCTGCCTCAGAGTGTCTACCTCTCTTTCCTTTTCTTTGCCTTTGTCTCTCTCCCGCCTCTCTCTCTCTCTCTCTCTCTCTCTCTCTCTCTCTCTCTCTGTGTGTATTTTGCGAGCACAGCCACAGGCAGGCAGGGCTGAGTCTGTCATTGGGACTCACTAATGAGCCCCTCAACTCCGTCTCCCCATGTGGAGGAATGTTTGCACTGGAGAGTGAGTGAGAGAGAAGGAGAGAGAGAGAGATAGTCTGAAGGAGGGAGAGAGAGAGGGGGAGGGAGTGGAGCGTGAGAGGAGACATCGTACCTGCTCTCACGGCTCAAATATTAACAACCGGTTTCTGGGAACCGATGCTGCTGCTCTGGGACAAGCTTAAAACTGTGGAGGCAGCCGGGCTCAGTGGTTTGGGGACAGGCAGTCTGCTACTGCTGCTGCTACTGCTGGAGGCACGGCTACATCTAAGAGTCTGATGGAGGAGGAGGTCACTGAGCCCGATCCTCAGGCGGTGCAGCCCACCGGCCTGCTGCCGCCGGGGACACCCTCAGAGGTAAACGGAGACTTGCCGGGCAACCCGTACCTGCGGGACGAGGCGGAGGACGTGATGGAGAGCCCGGTGAGGGAGCCTGTTGTGCTGCAGTATCCTGCCGAATACAATCCCAGCCAACAATATGGGTAAGAATCAGCATGGGAGAAACAGAGAAAGAGTCTGTTGCTGCAGGAAGAGGCTGGTTACGTGTGTAGATAGCTGGCACTTCTGTGGGACACTCCCGTCTCTTTTTCTCAGTTTGGAGATCGTTTGATTCCTTTTTTCCTGTGGTGCCTCCACTGCACAGTCTATAAGTACTGTTAAGTATTTTGACTATAAATTGCTCAAAAAAGCTTCAAGCTTGTCTCCTTGATCCATAGTAATATTTTTCATCTTGTTATATACATTGCAAGGACAAATTTTGGCACACACATTTGTATTGTTGTAAGTGTTTACTTAGTTTCATTTTGCACACCTTGGGACTCAATATGGTTGGCTGATTAAAAGCAATTTATATTTAATGGATGTGAATCATTACGTGCTAGATGGAGTGGTTGTTTTTTAGCCTTTGTCTGTTTTCTGCAGCAGTGTACGGAGTTGTCAATGACAACGTTTACACAAATCCATATGAGTGGACAGTCATCACATGGCACCATGCTGCCTTGCTATATGCAAATGCCTCTGAGAATATCCATTAAAAAATAAAATAAAAAAAGTGGGGCATGACCAGAATACCTCATTTCTGACTTGATATAAAGTTTATGGCTCAGTTTTTTAACAGTGCTGTCATTTCCTGAACAGGACATTCTTTTTAATTAGGAGTTGGTTGTTTTTGTATGTTGTGTAGCAGTGATGGAAAACTAGTGAAGCCACACTGAGAACCTGCTGCTTGCTTGCTTGCTCTCTATGGGTGTAAACTGGCACACATTTGCCTGTTGTGGCCACACCTCAGTCTGTGATGTCACGGTAGGTGTTTTCATTTTGCCATCCCATCACTCTGATTGGGATGTAATCAATAAGAAAAAGCAATATGTGAGAAGATATGAACCAACAGAGCGCGATGCAGTGGTTCATTGTGGATGAGCCCTTTTTTAAGCAAAGCTCACCTTTCTTTTGGTATTACAGTTAAGTGTTTTTTCTTTATGTTTGTCAGTGGTATGAAAATAGCATCCTCTTTGTACCTTGAAAGAGGAATTACATCCTGCCTGATAACCTGATACATACAGGACTGGTGTATTTTCCTAACACACCTTTTTCCACACACTCATGGAGATGTCAGTGTGTCATGGCTGTCTTTAAGGAACTGATTTGGTGGCCAAAGGGTCTGCTACTGGTACACAATGTTCTGCTTGTGTCCCTCTCACTTGCTACTGGCTGTTTTGCTGCAAGGTCTGATATGAGAAATTGCCATCTGGCCTCCTTGTCATGCAGAAAGCTTTGAATAAAGCTGCGCTCTTTTCATCAGGTTGCATTTCTACTCTCTTCAAGAGTCAAGACTCAGAAACGAGCTCTGCTTTGGTACTCTGGCGTGTTCATGAGTTGATTAGTAATTTTCTTATAGAAAAAAGAGGGAGGAGGAGGTTGGCACTTTAGGTACTGACTGCCATGTAATTACATTTCAGCTTCAATACACTGGAGGAGATCCAGGTGTAGAAATAGCCTGTTTACTGTCAGGCTTCATAATATCTGCTTTGGACAAAAATCATCTAATTACTGCTCAATATTTCAAAAGGGCACAATATTATCTCCTCAAAACAATATCTTGGAACAGACTATTTGCCTAATTGGAAAATATCAAGTGTAGTAATATACTGATGCAGTATATTATTACAACTCACAATCATTAGTGCTAAAGTGAATAATGAATCATTTAATTAAAGGAGTCATAATTAGGTAATCATTTAAGTCTTTTATGAAGCAAAGCCTACGAACAGCTGCTTCTCAAATGTGGGAATGTGCTTCTTTTCTCTGTTTTTATATTGTTGGTTGGACATTTTTCACTATTTTTATTTATTTATTTGACATTTTAGCACAAAACAAGAGACTAAATGATTTATAAAAACTGTCATGTCTGTCCTCTTCATCCAGCCCATTAATGATCCCGACCTCTTAACCACACCTCCGTGTTTGTATGTTCAAGATGGGACACTAATCTATGATATTTAGTTGCTGGGTTCATTTTCGCCTTACCGTCGGTTCTTTGAGGACACGCGTCATTAAAATGGCGACAGCGTAATTAAACCGTACTGCTTCTTCCTCCAGGGTCAAGATGTATTGATTAGTCATGTCATTTTTGTCTTATCCTTGAAGTGTCAGAAGTGTTTTCCCTTTAAGGCTTGCACCCAACTTTAGGGAGGGGGGGTGGGGATAGTTTTATTTACTGTACGTTTCTGCTGTAATTGGGTTCAGTTCTGCTGTGACCCAGCCTTAACAACACTGGACGTCTTGAAAAGGCTATTATGATGCTATAATAGTTTGTCTATGTGTTAGGCTACCTTTAGAGGAATTTCATTGTGGCTGAATGGGTATAAACATTTTTAAAAAGTTGTTTTTTTGGTGTTTTTTTTAATGTAACATTCTTGTCATTTTTGCCTTTATTAGATAGAACACTATAGTCAGACAGGAATCAAGGGGAAAGAGGGATAGATACTTCACTGTAATCCAGTTTGGTAGATACTGTGTGAAGCCTTTTTTTCTAAACTCGGAAAATGGGAAGTTTTAAAACCATGTAATCAACTGATTACTTTCCATGTGCCAGGTGTAGTGTGGGAAGGCTATTGTTAAAATTGAATTACCAAAGTGTGACCTATCTGCAGCCGTCATTTCAAGTCACTCAGCTCTTATGAGTCGACTTCTTGTGATGGTTTGATCATTGTGTGGAAAGACGTCGCGGCCTAAATTTGTTGCACAAGAAACAGCAGAGTGGCAGGTTGTTCCTGTGATTAAATGCCACAGGTCCAATCCCAGCTAGTGCACACTTCAACACACACACGCTCTTCTTGTCAGTTCAACGTGTCCTTGAGCCAGACGTCGTCTCCCGACTCCCGGCTGCCTCGCCCACTGAAAGTCACTTCGGATAACAGCATCAGCTAATGGCCTCACCGTGATGTAACATTTGAGTTACTGTCCCATAAAAGTAGGGCAGGTTTGATCATCTGCTTTTAGTGTTAGTCTACATGCAGCTCCACTGAAGACACCTTGTTCTCTGCTAATTTTATTTTGTATTTTTCACCTTTTTATGATTGTTCATAGATTAAGCAATCAAACAAATAAGTAATTGATAGATAAATGGTCACTGAATATCCATAGTTGCGGTTTAGTAATGAGAGAAAAAAGTGTTTATCTCTCTTCAAAGAGTTGAGGATGCAGAATTTGGCAGAGCAGCTTGCTTAGTAAAATGCTGAGGTGCCATGCAGTGATCATATCTCTAAGTCATTTCTATGGCTTATTTTTATCAGCCAGTCAATCAGAGTATTAAATCCCAGACTCCTCGCCTTATTCTTTTCAACCTGTATATCACCATATGCAGCGAATAGTGATTTGATGGGGGTTGGGGGGAGCAGGAAGATGTCTTGGTTGAAGCTGTGGTGATCACTTTCGGATTGAAGTGATTACTGTATGTGGCTGTGCTCCTGAAGGGCAAATTATCTCGTTCAGCAGAGACCTTGATCAATTTAATCAAGTTTAATGATGCTGAAGGATGTGAACAGCTCTGTTCTCCGCTGTCTTCCTCAAGGGTTGAAGATCAGGAGTTTTACTATTTCAGCATATTATCTTTATAAAGACTTTGTAAAAGTAACTACAGCAATCAGATAAAAAGAGAGAACTTTTTTTGCAGTATTTCTCTTTGACATGTAAAAAAGTGTGACCAAAGAACTAATGGTGGAAAGTAATTAAGTACATTTACTCAAGTGTTTTACTTAAGTAAAACGTTCTTGTACTTTACTTGGGTGTTTCCATTAGATGCTACTTTATATTTCCACTCCACTACATTTCAGAGGGAAATATTGTACTTTCTACTCCACTACCTTTATTTGACAGCTTTAGTTACTTTTAAGATGAAGATTTGACACAATGGATAATATAACAAGCTTTTAAAATACAACACATTGTAAATTATGAAACCAGTGTCTTACAAAAAGCAGTGTGTAGTCCAGCTCCCATTTCAGATGTCTATGAGTTGTTAACAGCTCCTCCAAATAGTGATGTTCCCCTCAAAACTTCTCACATGGTTTCATTTCAATAAATGGTCAAATGATCCAATACTTCACTAAATTCAAAGATTAGAGAAAAAGTCTAAAAACTGGAAACAGATTTGTGTATCAGAACTTTGTTTTTTCTTCTTTCCTCTTCCATAAATCATCTCACGACCCCTCACATTTATCTGGTAGAGGGGCCCCACCCCTAGGTTGGGAACCACTGGACTAAACTAGCTGACTGTATAAGTAGTGTAAACTAGCTCCACCTCCAGCAGCTACAACAGTAACATGCTGCTCTAACACTGATGCTTCACTATTAATAATCTAATGATGTCATATATTACGTGTACATATACTTATGTACTTTTACTGTAATACTTTAACTACATCAAGCCCATAATACTTATGTACTTTTACTGTAATACTTTAACTACATCAAGCCCATAATACTTATGTACTTTTACTGTAATACTTTAACTACATCAAGCCCATAATACTTATGTACTTTTACTGTAATACTTTACCTACATCAAGTTCATAATACTTATGTACTTTTACTGTAATACTTTACCTACATCAAGCTCATAATACTTATGTACTTTTACTGTAATACTTTAACTACATCAAGCCCATAATACTTATGTACTTTTACTGTAATACTTTAACTACATCAAGCCCATAATACTTATGTACTTTTACTGTAATACTTTAACTACATCAAGCCCATAATACTTATGTACTTTTACTGTAATACTTTGACTACATCAAGCCCATAATACTTATGTACTTTAACTGTAATACTTTACCTACATCAAGCCCATAATACTTATGTACTTTTACTGTAATACTTTGACTACATCAAGCCCATAATACTTATGTACTTTAACTGTAATACTTTAACTACATCAAGCCCATAATACTTATGTACTTTTACTGTAATACTTTAACTACATCAAGCCCATAATACTTATGTACTTTTACTGTAATACTTTACCTACATCAAGCCCATAATACTTATGTACTTTTACTGTAATACTTTACCTACATCAAGCCCATAATACTTATGTACTTTTACTGTAATACTTTACCTACATCAAGCCCATAATACTTATGTACTTTTACTGTAATACTTTACCTACATCAAGCCCATAATACTTATGTACTTTTACCGTAATACTTTAACTACATCAAGCCCATAATACTTATGTACTTTTACCGTAATACTTTGACTACATCAAGCCCATAATACTTATGTACTTTTACTGTAATACTTTGACTAGCTCAAGCTAACAATACTAATGCATGAAAAATCCTACTTAAGTAAGAGTGCATCACTTTTAAATGTAATGGATTTGTTTATATTCCTGTATTGGTACTTTTACTCATAATATAAATTATATAAATAAAAGGACTTGAATACTTCTTCCACCACTGTAAAGAATTAAGAGACGCTGGCTCTTCACTTTGATTCTAGGTCCAGTCTCTGGACTTCTTCTCCTGCATCTTGTCTTGTCTCAGTGTCATGGTCAATAACATCAACAACTTCCTGGTCCTTGATGCTAAATCTCATGTCCGTCCTCCACTCAGTGCTGGTTAATGTGAGGTCTTAACTAAGCATATTACTGAACAAAGCAGGGCCAAAAGTGCCAGAAACGTGAAAAATTTCCCAATGAGCGCCACAATTACACCCCATGCTTATCGAAAAACACATTAAACAAACACACAGTCACTTTTGCCACTGTTAAACCAAAGGGCAAAAGTTTAAGCTGCATAACATAATTTTTTAATGTATTCCCCCAATTTCCAATCTTCGCTCTGTTGCTTTTAAAACCATTTCACAGTCATTCAGGTTTTCAAAACAAGCCATTGATTTATTTAACGCTGAATGCTCAGTCTGCTCCTGAAAAATGTACTCTAATGAAACATGTAAATTCTTTACCTGCGTGGTTACTCATTCTGATCAATATTTCTTCTTGGACACAGCAAAGTAGACGCAGAATAGCGTGCACCTGCATTAAACAGCTGAGAATGTATGGCTTTGGCACGTAAAGATAATATGGAACAAGCAAAAAAGAGAGATTATTGTAATATTCGTAATGACAGCTAAGAGGTGACTGAATAATTGATGGATTAGAAATTGAAAAACCCCAACCCTAACATGTGAGAAAAGAAGGTCGTAAAAAGAGCTTGAGGCATAGTTGCGGGCGTCTTGATATGCATACTTATTAACCTGACAAACAAGAAAGATGTAGGGACCGGTTTTCAATTTGTGGGGTAACGGATGTTTGCCAGTGAAATATAGTGGAGAGATATGACTTCAAACGTGGCTAGTGGTGCTAAAATGAAATACAATACACATTTTATCTTTTAATTTATTTTATTTGCTGGTTATGTGGACAGTTATTACAAGGACAATTTCCTTTCACTTTTTTCAGGTCGGGTCATTTCAAAATGAAATTAATTTGTTTTTAGGTCCAACTTGGTTTATTTTATCAATGAAAAGTTAATTGTGTACCCTGGTTCCCTTTATTATTGAGCTTCCTGCTCATAAAATAAAGAGACATGAGATTCTCACTTCATAGTAAGCCTTTTCCACTGGCAGGTATAACTGTGTCATTGTGGTCTGGGTGCTCTGCAAGTGAACAAACTGTCAATTTAAGGTGTCTAATTGTGTTATATATGTATGTCTTACTTTTGTGTTAAAAGAAGGTGCTACAGTATAAACATCACAGTACCAGTCAAAAGTTCACATCCTGTATGATAAATAACATTCATCATTAAACCAACTTATAAACCCTTTGTTTCGTTAACAGTTCTTTATTAAAAGGCAGTACCACAATGATGAATGACCCGTCGATGTGTGATTTATGAGTGATAAGAGATGTGTGGAAGGAAACTAGAAACATTTCCAAGCTGTGGAATAGGACTGATTCACCTAAATAGAGCACATATTTATTCATTTGGTTTGTAACCTGGAAAAGCAGCCCACATTTGTCTATTGATAATAATGGTCATAAACCTTGAGTTACCTCTGTAGATGCTGCTTAAAACCCAAAGAATCGATCTGTATGCGCAGCAAACGTGTCCTCTAGTGTACAAAAACCATGTGTCACTTTTAAATGCGTCATTAAATGTTGAGAGAATGTGCTATTAAAGTTATTGTCATGGTGAAGCTATGCTGGATTCTGAATAGAAATGAAGCAGAGTTCAAGTGGTGAAAGAGAAACACAGCGAGAAGCAAAATGCTTCAGAGCTGTCTTCTGCACCGCACTCTCGGTGTGATGTTTCAGCTTATTTTGAACTGCTCGTTCTGTCTCAGAAGCGTCTCCTCAAAGTGATCATCGAGACGAAATCCAATTAGAGAGGAGGAAGTAGTTGTCCAAATCTCCACGCTCTTATTTTCCTCCTGTGCCCATGGGCTTCACTTTATTGAATAATTAATTGCCTCAGTCGAATTTGCACATACAGTACGCACGTGCACGTCATGCCACGCCGCGCGCACACACACACACACACATACACATACACACACACACACACACCAACACACACCAGCACACACCAGCACTGTGTTCACCTCTGGTTATATGAGTCTCGCTCACTGTGTGATTTTCCCATTTAGCGAATGAGTTCTGCTTCATTTATGGATCTCGTTTGTGTTGTGCCCATTGGATGATCATTTGTTTTAGCTTCACCAGTATCACAAATGGGTAAACCAGCTCCCTCTTAGCTGATTATGGGGTTCACACGTTGTTCATGTTGTGTTTTTACTTGACTTAGAAAGGGAGTTAATGTGCCTCACAGGTTAATTTTTATCTCTGCATTTTTGATAAGTGGCTAATTTAAATGCTTGTTGACAGGTTTCATGTACAATAAATCTGTGACAATCATGAAATATCACACATGTAGCTCTCCTGCTGATGAACGTTATTTAGAAACATGTGTTACGTGTAGTGTGCTTTGGTCGTTCAGAATTAATCTCCCAAAACAACCCCAAGAGGGAAATCTCCTCTTCATTTCCCTCTCTTCCTTCCTTCACCGCCGTCTAAATGTTTCCATCTGTTTCTGTCGTCTCTCAGGGAGAAGATGCCGTTCCACCATGTGACGGCAGGCCTGCTCTACAAGGGGAACTACCTGAGTCGCTCGCTGTCGGACAGTGACAGCGACATGCTGGCCAGCATCTCTGTGGAGGAGCTCCATGGTGAGGCTTCTCAGTAAACTCATGCTTAATTTTCCTTTAAAGTCCCCATTAAATGACTTCACATACTTCCTGTAAAGCAGAATATGAACAGAATAAAAAAATGGTGATATCATTCTGCACTGGTGGGTGTAAATTGAAATTTCAACCAATAAAATCTTCATAAATCTTTCAACATCCTCTCTTGTCCACATGTCCCTTAAAATAAAATTATGCCTCTCTCCCAAACGGATATCGTATTGCTTTATACTTGCAAATGATGCCTCCCTGCAGTATTTCCCGCCCTGATGTCCTGTTTCAACAAGAAATACAATAAATCAAAGGAAGTAAGAGTGTCATTTAATGGGGACTTTAAAAAGATTTAGCTCCCGCTACCTGCCATAATCATCATCATCATCATGTTACCATAACTTGAAAAACATACCTAATGAATTTGTTTTAATTTGATGAATTTATTTAGTAGCACTTCAATGTTGAAGTAATAATCTGTTGTGGGGAATACATGCTTTATGTTTTCAGCTGCAGCCAAAGCCAGCTTTAGTCTGTTTATACACATTTTCAGTTAATTTATGTATAAGAGCACAACATTGCAACAAAGTAAGATTAAAATAATTGCACCTGGAGTATGGTGCTGCATACAAATGATTATAAACTCACTGCAGCTTTGTGTTTAGTTACGCTTCATGCCAGCTGGAGAGGGATGTAAAAACTGACACTACGGGGGGGAAAAAGTTACCAAAAGTTGAAGAACAAGATTGGCTGCAGTATGAAAGCAAAAAAGCAAAAAAGATGTTGATGATTTAAGAGATTATTAAGTTTATGTCGTACAAACTGCAGAATCCAAATCCCATATGGAGCTTTGTGTTTCAGATAACATTTCCTGTTACCAGACAGATCCACTCATTATGCGGCATACTGAAAGGCTGGTAACAATAGATAGACTCATGACAGGTTTTTTTATTTAAAGGTTGGAAAACTGACTAATGTGCTCAAAAACAGTAGTGTTACAAAACCAGCAGCATCCTCCTCATCTGAACTAAAAGAAAGTAGAGTAATGCATTATTCTCTGCACTCCTTATCTCGCTAGGAGCATCTGTGGTGTGTTGGCTTCTCTCTCTCCGACTTCACGTCTGTACTGTAGCTGAGCCTATGTGTATGAACCCTTTTGTTTTGTAGTCTGTCTGAGAGTAATCACCCCGGCCTGCAGAACACAAACCTGATCAATAACAGTCCGCCCGAGTCAGCAGTGGCAGCCTTATAGGCAGCAAACAAACTAGACTACTCCAGACCTCCAAAAATATTAATTCATTGGTGCAACATTAAACTGCCACCTGGAAAATTGGCTGCACAGCACACAGTAATAGCCAGATACTCTGGCAGGGTCGATTTTTAATATGCATGGAGATATTCGCAGCATATTTAATTTGTTGTTCCTGTTTGAATGAATGTTGAATGTTGTTTGGTGAATAGGAAATGATTTGTGGTTAGAGAGTCAACTAGACAATGTGAAACAGACAAACACTACATTTTACTCAGGTTTTTGGCACTTCTATTGCCTATTTAATTTTATTATTATTATTTTTTCATCTAACTTAATTTTATTCTTCTTAGCCTTTTTTTAAATTATCTTTAAAAAAAAAAAAAACTTTAATATATTATTGTTGTGTGCATCTTTTTGTCATGTCCGGTGAGTGTATTTGTTATTGTTGTATATAAGGGAGAGCAGCAAAGTAAGAATTTCATTGCATTGTCTGAACCTCTGTGTTTTTACTACAGTATGCTTAAGACAATAAACTTATTGAATCTTGAATCTCCAGAACTGTTATACACAAACAGAAATGCTGCTATACACAGCATGTTGGTTGAGTGGTGGTATCACAGCAGGCTTGTAGCTAGAAAGTCACCATTTTGGATTTTTAGACCGGTAAATCTGAGTGGTAGAGATAGTTCATTCATGCTCTGAAGTGAAGGGAAGTCAGGGAGACACTTAAATGAAACGCATAAAAAATCACATCCATTTTCTCAGTGCCATAAACCAGTCAAACCAGACTATACAGATGTCAAACACATACTGCTGGGATTATTGCAGATAAGTATTTCCAGTGATGTCCATTGTGGATAAATGTCCATGGAGCCACTTAAAAAAAGATGCTCCCTATGACTTTAATTGTCAAATATCTTTTCTCTCTTCTTATTTTCTTAAAGTTGTTTTTTTCATCCATGATTAGTGTACAAATAGGAACTAGTAGCACCTAATGCAGAATAACTTTCCAACAACTTGAGAGTAAAAAAACAAGACAGATTCCAACTTTACGCTTATGTTTAAGTCCCACATATTATGATGGTGACTGTAATGCCAAACCTTTCAAAGACATTTATCTCGAAATTAAAAACACAGGAGCACTGCAATTCTCATCTATCCATTCATCTATTCATACATATATATATATATATATATATATATATATATATATA
Organism: Scomber scombrus; assembly: GCF_963691925.1. Classification (NCBI taxonomy): domain Eukaryota; kingdom Metazoa; phylum Chordata; class Actinopteri; order Scombriformes; family Scombridae; genus Scomber; species Scomber scombrus. The sequence goes on from NC_084974.1 coordinate 23,539,150, forward strand.
TATATATATATATATATGTATATGTATATGTATATGTATATGTATATGTATATGTATATGTATATATATATATATATATATATATATATATATATATATATATATATATATATATATATATATATATATATATATATATATATATATATATATATATATGAGAGAGATAGATGTTGGCGGATTTAAAAATATTCAAGAGGATGGTTATGTGAATTGTGTGAACGAATCACATCATCTTCTGTATTGTCCTTTTTTATAATGAGTTAAGAACACCGATATTTAATGAAATGTCCAGAATCAAAATCTAGAAATTGTTTTGGTGCTCTGATGATGACAGAAAGGCATGGTTGTTTAATTTTAATGTTTATAAGTTGGCTACTTTTGGCTCTTAAGCTTGGAAAAAACATCAGGAAGGTTATTTGTTTAGCATTACCTGTATCTGGTACGTGGGCTCTTCTTTTTTGTTTCTTTTTCATGGTGTCTTGAAAGCCTGTTTTAGACTGGACACTTTGTGCATGACACAATAATAAATTAAAATCAATCAATCAATCATATACAGATATTTGCATGTATGTATTGCACACATTTGAATATACAAGCCAAAAACAAACAATTTTACATTTGATAGATTACAGTATCACTTACATGCCGAATGATGGCATTTATGAGTGGTTTAACTCACTCTGAAAATAATATGGTTTACCTTCCAACAACATAGATGTGTAAATATACTGTATGCATCATTCTGTATGTTTCTGTGTTCATTTACTTTAGTTGCACATTCAATACTTCTGCTTCAAAATATTAAAAAAAAGCAGTTTACTGTATTCGTCGAGTGCCATTAAACTTTTCTACAGCGGGCCAAGCTGTCACACAGCTGGCGGTGAGGAATCAGTCAGCTGGTGTGTTTTGTTAATATCTAATCCCTCATGAGATGCTGCTGTTGCCTAATGGGATTTATAAAGAGAGAAAGTGCCTCTCAAGTATTTCCTACTGTATGGATAATGCTTAAGGATTTGACGAGATCGACACTCAGTCATTTAGAGGTAGCTGGATGTGGATGTCTCAATATTGATCTCATCCAGCAGTGATTCACCAGCAACAGGGATGGCAACTTTGTTATGTGGACTTCAACTGCAAAATTGTGGCCTTCATTTTTTATGAGAAGGTAGAGTTTATAGACAAGAAAACAAAGTGATAAATAATTTAAGAAAAGAAAAAAAATGGCCTGTGCTTTTGCTCCAGTGTGGTGCCTGAAGTGTTGACGGTATCATTACAGCATGAAGGAGAGTTCATGATAAATCGACTAGTACAGGATCTGTAAATATATCTTTATACTATGTAAGATCAGTGGTTAATCCTTTAAAAACACAGTTCTCAAGATCCATTGATCTTAGAGATTTCACTCAATGTGTGCGAACAGGAACAGACTTCCTGTCAAGCCGGGCTGCAAAGCTGAGCCTCTGATCTGTGATCCAGTCAAGAGCCCAAACCAGGATCTTTCACTCAACTGAAGACTGAAGATTTAGTTTGAGCTTTTACATCCTAATGCTGGTTAGAGTTAGTGTCTTCATTAACACTGCATCAATGTCTGACTTTCCCTCTGAAAGTAATAAACCACATTTATTACAATGTGGGAAATGAATGATTGATGCCATCTAATTCTTTGTGCCATCTGAAAGCAATTTGTAGATTTTGTGCGGTGAGGAGTTCTTTTTTCTTAGTTATTAACAAATGTATTAAAAATCGAGTTGTGGTGCAGGCAAGGCCTAGAAAAGAGCAGAGAGCTGGAGAATCGCACGCTCATGATGATGCTCATGAAAGAGCAAACTACAAGTTTTTAAACCTGCTTCATCACTTCTCCAGAGTGTTGTATTATGAGACAGCAAGCTGCAAAGTGGTTTCTGCAAAGTCTTAATGCAACATTTCATGAGCTACAGTCATGTAGGGGAAGTGGACTTTTACTCAGTTCAACACAATCTCTACAAATCATTTACGAATATTGTTTGATAAAGAGATTAACCTGCAGTTTACTTAATATTCATGACCATGTTTGACATAAAGGTTTGTGAATTATGCCAAATCTTGTTTATTCAGTTTGGCAATACTGCTTTAGTGGGCACTCTTCCTCCTGTATTTCATTGCTTTCTCAGTCATGTTGTTACTGAGTGAGGAGCTGCATGAGGGCAGTGACCTTTGGTTACATTTGTGCATTTGAGGAAACCTATTTCCTTTTTAGATGTATGCAAATCAAATATAAACAACCCTTTTTTATGACCCCAGACCAGCATGGGTCAGCTCGACAGTGGCTACAGCAGGACATGTGGACATTTTAGCGGACTTTGTTAAGAATCATTTATTGAGCTCAGCACCCCGACTATTTTCAAGTATTATACAGCTGATATTTATTTTCAGTGTAATTCATAGGCAATATACTGTAAACTGTACACTATACTGGGATAGTTAGAGTTGAAATGATGACATTCTGGAAAAGTGTGAGCTGCAGTCTGGCTATAACAGTGGACTGCAGAAGTCAGCGTAATTTAACAGTGTTAAGCACCATCTAGACACTCCACCACATGTCAAGCTGACTCTGTATCATTAATGGCAGTCAAGGGTGAATTTCTGGCAGGTTTCACAGTGAAAGTACTCCTGGAGACCAGCTGTACTGCAAAAAAGAAAATTAAAATAGGCTATAGGTTTGGTGAAAGAACAGCAAAACAAATCCTTCTTGTTGTCACTCAGGCTCTTCTTTCCTTAAGCATGCTGAGCTGGACCAGACGGTAGTAAGCCTGAGGGGAGGTTTGTTTCTGCTGGGACCACCAGCAGTGAGCTTTCCTTGAGAGAGAGAAAGAGACAGAAAGATAGCAAAAGAGGGAGCGGGGAAAGCTGATGGGCATCAGCATAGGCTGCTTGTTTCCAACTCCATGAGCATATAAACAGCAGGTCCCACTTGGCGGTTTTTGTACCTGGGTTAAGAAGATTCTCCGTCACCAAGAAGCTGAGAGACTTGTACCTGCAGGACTGGAACTGGGAGTGAACTTACTGACGGTGGATTTGGAACCAGGTGTACATTATGTGCTGACTTGAATGCAGCACACAGACAGAGTAACACTTGTATCTACTCTCTACTACTTATCTGTATAACTTCCATTGGCAACACGTCTTAGCAGGACCCTGGGGAGCTATCCAGGGTGCTGACTGTGTTTTCCCTTTGCTCAATCCCACTGGGACAGCTGAAATGCTTGTGAATACTGATGCTCAGAGCCATATATATGGGGGAAACATGGGAGGGAAAAGAAATGCCAATTATTACAAGAAGGCAGAATTAGTGAATGTATGGACTGTAAATAGTTTGAGAGTATGAAATGGATTGGATTACCTCATCATCACGTTAACAGGGCTATTTAGAGGACTTGGCTTCATTACAAATTTGGGCTCAAGGCTTTTGGAGCCATTTTGCATGTGTGATTAGCTCCATCTCATAAAGTTTGCATACTGTTTGATGGGGGCATATAATTTAAACCACCTAAGTGTTATGTTGAAGAATTTTTAAGTGAAGCGTTTCCTTGTGGCCACTAATAATTTATTTAGCGTGGCAATGTTGTCATCTACACTTCTTTACATGATAAATAAATTAGTAGCAATATGCATATTAGACAGATACTTAAACTAATCATGATGTAAGGTACATTTAATATACAAAAACCCAACATATATAGATCACTATCACTGTCTTGAGGAACATGCAGGGTTGGGAAGGTTACTTTGGAAATGTAATAGGTTACAGATTGCTAGTTACCCTATTTCAAATGGAATTAAAGCCGCAAGCGGCGATGGCGGGCCCTCGCTCACCCATGCCACCGCGGGGCCTGAGGCATGGCGGGGCTGTGGCGTGAAGCAGAAAGTGAGAAAAAACCTGGAAGGAGGCCAAAAATGCAATGTTTCGTTCATCCAGTAGGGGGCAGTCACAGGTAGTTACACATATGGTCTGGTGTGTTCAGGGCGGCCACTCATCAGTCATGTGAAGTTTGGAGTGAATTGGACAAAGCATGAAGGAGTTATGAGAGCTTGATGGTTCATCCACCAGGGGGCAGTAGAGTGTAACAAAACACAAGCGGTTGCGTTCAGGGTGGGACAGTGATTACATATGTGAAGTTTTGTGGAAATCGCACAATGATGATGTAAAATATGGCACTTCCTGTTTCCACTAGGGGGCGACACGAGTGAGATCGCCTATGAGAGAATGGAGACGTTGAGGTCGGCATCCTGGACCTGTGTACCAATTTTCATGATGATACGAGTTCAATAAAGCCATCAAAAAGCCAAACGTATTTTCATGGCGAGGAATTGATGGTCGCCGCGTCGCCAAACGGACGCCATTACTCGTAGCTTCACAGTCTTCATAATGTAGCTTCACCAACTGGTTCTGAATGAAGTTGATGGGGCAAAGTATGTAATTTGAATGAATCTTAGTTAACTTCCTGTTACCACCGGGGGGCGCTATGAGTTACGTGGGAAGTAAATATATTGGGACGTTCAGGGCGGAGCCATCATCATGTCCAGCAAGTTTGAAGCTGATTGGATGAAGTATGTGGGCGTGAGAGCCACTCGTATGTACATGGCGAGCATGCCAAAGTTAGTTGAGCCCTGGCAGACACGCCCTTTGACGTACGGATGCGCAGATCACAACTTAAGCTCAGCTAGGTCTGGAGATGTTGCGTACCTAATTTGAACTTGATCGGGCGAACGCTGTCGAAGGAGTTAATTTTAGGCGGGAAAAATCAAAACCAAAATGGCCGACTTCCTGTTGGGTTGAGGTCATGAGGTCAAGAGGCTTTTTTGCATATGTGGGTATAATACATATGTGTACCGAATTTTGTGAGCATAGGACAAAGTTAGCAAAATTCCCTATGGGCATTTTTGGACTTTGTAGGGGGCGCTATTCCGCCATTCTGCGTCGACCATGTGCGACCACCCAAAAATATCGAATTTCGGATGAGGCCTGACGTCCGTGCAAAAGTATAAGCATTTTCGCATTTGGGAAAGGGGCGAAATTGGGGCACGAAATGTCGGAAGAATAATAATAATAATAATAAACATTACAATTTCAATATAGCATTTTTCCCCGGGGGTCTTCCATACCACATGATTACTTGATTACTTTGGGGTCACTTGCACTTTGGGGTCACTTGCACGTTGGGGCATGAACGAATGTCAATAGGGCTTTCGCCAGGCGACTTGCAGTCGCCGCTCGGGCCCTAACTATAAATATATAGTATTAAAATCATTGTATCTCAAGTGGAGGACAGAGCCCACACCACAACTATAACGACAATGACAGTGTTGAATGATCGTTGAGATAACTTTCAGTGTGATTTGATGAATGACAGCTGACAGCCAATCAAGATCCTTCCCATAAATCATACAGCATGACAAAATCTGCATCCAGTGTGACATTTCCAGTAAAACTTCAAAACCTGCATATATCAATTAATCTTTTTATTTGTATTTCTCCGTAAAAACATACAGCGGTAAGATGTCATCAATACATTTTTTTGCTGCCAACGCAGCTGGAACCTGCAGCATGTGCTTGGCACCACTGTCTACAGGATGTTATCATTCGTAAGTGTGGATGATCACATCGTTGTCGTTATAGTTATAGTTAGTTATCGTTATCGTTCTTAGTGTGGACGGCCCTTAAGAGTCTCAAGTCTTTGCTAGTGACTATGTGAAGACTTTGGCATTATTGATGACATGCTAAAATACACTACTTAGCTCTAAGCACTAAGTACAGCTGGGGATAATGGACATTTCATCAATGTGTTTCAGGTAATTAGCCATAAACCATATTAGACAAGCTGTAATTTAGACCAGATTATGGCACTTAATAAAAAGTTGAAGGGACCAAAATGATTACAGTTCATCCTGAGGGAGACACAAATATCAATACCAAATTTCATGGCAATCCATCCAACAGATGTTGAGATATTCCACCTAAAACCACAAATATCTACCTCATGGCGGGGATAAAGGAGAAGTCAGCTGAGATTATCAAAGTTTTTAGGATTTATCATCTGGGCAACATGGATATCTGCAGAAAATGTTATCATCTAGGAAAAATGAGTGTCTGGTAAATCCATTTAAGGATCAACAGAGTCAATAGAATTTATCCTCTGGGCACCATGAATATCTGTACCTGATTTCACTACAATTCATCTAATAATTGTTGAGATATTTCCGATCTGTTGGGGCAGTTGTGGCTCGGGAGGTAGAGTGAATCATAAGCTTGTTTGTTCGATTCCCGGCTCCTCTAGTCCACATGTTGATGTGTCCATGGGCTGCACCATTAGTGTATGAATGTGTGAGTGAATATTAGTCTCCTCCTAATGAGTAGGTTGGCACCCTGCGTGGCAGCCTGCTTATCAGTGTATGAATAGGTAAATGTGACATGTAGTGTAAAAGCGCTTTGGGTAGTCAAAAAGACTAGAAAAGCGCTATATAAGTACAGTCCATTTACCAACCTTGTCATACCTAGAGCCTAGCATAGCTGATAAATTCCTATATAAACTAAACGAAAATCTATTTTTATCAAGTGTTTCTTCTAATTTATTTTTCTTCAGAGAATAAACAGGTTCCAACAAAATGTTTGGACTGCTTGAAACAATAAATTGCCAAACGGAACCAAATATCATCATTAAGACATGAGTCCATCAATCATCTTATTATCAGCAGCCATTACTCTGAACCACTCTGCTGGAAAATGATTTGGAACAGAAAAGCATAAATTGAGCATAAATTATGAATTGTCTCATACAAGTGAGAACAGTGTTTTCCCTGAGTTAAGTATCTCCAGTAGATAATAAGAGGTCACAGTCTTCAACCTGCAGCAGCACGTTCTTGCTTCTCCAAACAGCTTAGTCCTCAGCAAATAAGGCATCATGACCATTTGTAACCACACAACAAAGCCTTATTTTACAGATGTATTTATTTTTTCTGGAGAGGCACGCTCGCAAATACTAAGACACACACATCAAAGGCATACAGATTATTTTTCCTGCATTGAAATGAGTGTCTCATGAATAAATCTATCAGTGACTCAGGCCTTTGTTGAGCACTCTCCTGTATCTGGAGCGTGTTAGGACAGAATAACAACACAGACTAGGTTTACATATTCAAATGACTCAGTCTATTTAATGCATAACTGCTCCTATCCATCATGATTTTTTTGGCACATTGGAAATATTGCACTGCTTTCCAACCTAAAACCTAACATTTGGTACAGTCAATATACAGTGTTGCCCATAAAGTTGGAATAAAATATTTTTCACTTCTTCTCATGAAATGATTGTGACAATGTGATTTATTCTTGATAGATAAAGTGTTTATATGCTCAAAATTGTACTGATCAATCTCATTGCACCTGGTCAAAGGTGATTAGTGATGTGTATAAATAGAAAATAAAAAGAGGAATGTGTCTGAAAACAAAATTATTCCAACTTTATGGACAACAGTGTATTTACCAAAGGGAAAGAAGTAACAAAAAATCATCACAGCAAACTCCAACTTTGATGGAACAGAAATCTGAAGTGGTGGAGTTTGTTCATTTTGTATGCAAATTATGCCTTGTGTTGTTAAATGGTAATGAGGGCATGTGTGTGTTGTGAGTGTGTCTATGATGCTTGAATGACTGATGCCTGTTTACTTGCATTATGTAGTTTGCTCAGTATCACATGCAGCGTGACCTTTTGAATACAGCAGTAAAGCCTGGCATCAATGGAGACACAGCTGGAACATTTGTTAGCATTGTCACCACAACTTTAATTTCAATATTGACCTTAATAACATGACTGTAACACAACCACAAGGAAAAGAAGTAACATCATGACATTGTGGCAGTTCAGCACGCAGTGGTGCATAATGGGGGAGGAAATTGTATCTGAATGTGCAGATGGAATAAATGTAACTGTAATCTGTTACAACATGAAAGTTTTTCTGTAAAAAGCTTAGGCTATATGTTGAACAATATTAATTTTGCTTTGCATGTTTTTGATTGATTCTCTCATTTGAATTTGCAGCGCCCCAAGTCTGCCAATGAAATCAATCCACTGCTTTGCTGCTCAAATTTAACATGTTACTGAATACATATATTGCTGTATTTAATTCTTTTAAATCAATATTTTTCTTATATTTTGTAAATTAATCATGATCTGGGCTTATTTGGAGCACACATTGGCTTAAATGGTGTAACAGTACCAATTAAGCCCATGCCAGACTTTTGACTTTTTTCATCAAATATCTTTATTTTATATTCCAAAATTTACATGAACTAATGAATACATATTCAAATGACAGATAAATCTTACTTCATAAGAAATGATCTCCCTTATAACAGTATCCATGAAAAACACCTGAACTTAGATTTTGTTGGGCTTAATGGGTACACTTACCCTAACAGTTGAAAACATTTGTTACAAGATTAGAAACGTAATCAATTGTAATAAGTTTTTACTTTAAGTAATTTAAATAGTTACATTAGTTATTAGGGCCCGAGCGGCGACTGCAAGTCGCCTGGCGAAAGCCCTATTGAAATTGTAATGTTTATTATTAGGGCCCGAGTGGCGACTGCAAGTCGCCTGGCGAAAGCCCTATTGAAATTGTAATGTTTATTAGGGCCCGAGCAGCGACTGCAAGTCGCCTTGCGAAAGCCCTATTGAAATTGTTATTGAAATTGTTATTGCTATTGAAATGTTTATTATTATTATTATTATTATTATTATTATTATTATTATTATTATTATTATTATTATTATTATTATTATTATTATTATTATTCTTCCGACATTTCGTGCCCCAATTTCGCCCCTTTCCCAAATGCGAAAATGCTTATACTTTTGCACGGACGTCCGGCCTCATTCGAAATTCGATATTTTTGGGTGGTCGCACATGGTCGACGCATAATGGCGGAATAGCGCCCCCTACAAAGTCCAAAAATGCCCATAGGGAATTTTGCTAACTTTGTCCTATGCTCACAAAATTCGGTACACATATGTATTATACCCACATATGCAAAAAAGCCTCTTGACCTCATGACCTCAACCCAACAGGAAGTCGGCCATTTTGGTTTTGATTTTTACCGCCTAAAATTAACTCCTCCCGCAGCGTTTGCCCGATCAACTTCAAATTAGGTACGCAACATCTCCAGACCTAGCTGAGCTTAAGTTGTGCTCTGCGCATCTGTAGGTCAAAGGGCGTGTCTGCCAGGGCTAAACTAACTTTGGCGTACTCACCATGTACATACGAGTGGCTCTCACGCCCACATACTTCATCCAATCAGCTTCAAACTTGCTGGACATGATGATGGCTCCGCCCTGAACGTCCCAATATATTAACTTCCCACGTAACTCATAGCGCCCCCCGGTGGTAACAGGAAGTGAACTTAAATTCATGAAAAATACATAGTTGACCCCATCAACTTCATTCCACTTCTAAAACATGCAGAACCAGTTGGTGAAGCTACATTATGAACACTGTGAAGCTACGAGTAATGGCGTCCCTGTGGGGGCGTGGCTACCATCAATTCCTCGCCATGAAAATACGTTTGGCTTTTTGATGGCTTTATTGAACACGTATCATCATGAAAATTGATACACAGGTCCAGGGTGGAGACCTCTTCCATCTGATAGGGGTGTCGCTCATGTCGCCCAGGGTGGAAACAGGAAGTGCCATTTTTTGCATCAACATTGTCCGATTTCCACGAAACTTCACATGTGTGATGAGGGACTGACCCTGAACACACCTGCATGCATCCCATTACTGCCCCCTGGTGGATGAACCATCAAGCTCTCATAACTCCTTCATGCTTTGTCCAATTCACTCCAAACTTCACATGACTGATGAGTGGCCGCCCTGAACACACCAGACCACACCAGACCATATGTGTAACTACCTCTGACTGCCCCCTACTGGATGAACGAAACATTGCATTTTTGGCCTCCTTCCAGGTTTTTTCTCACTTTCTGCTTCACGCCACAGCCCCGCCATGCCTCAGGCCCCGCGGTGGCATGGGTGAGCGAGGGCCCGCCATCGCCGCTTGCGGCTTTAATTATAGTTATAATTCTTAGTGTGGATGGGACTTTAGTCTTGTTTTTTTGTCATTTTTACTCTAATTCTATGGTATTGTCCTGTCTTGTCTTAAACTGCATTGTTTTTATGTACTTCTGAGGGCTCAACAACATAGACATGGCTACCGATGTGGCATTTAGATATTGAATTGGGAATCTTGGCCATGATATAACTGAATGTGTCCGTTTTAGCTGCTGCTGTTACACTTGCAGAGAGATGTGCAGTGCCAGTATCCTCTACAGTATATGTAGAGAGATTAAAACTCTGCCTCTTAGGTCCCTGGGAAGGATGGAGTTAAACCATCTATTCCACTTTCCAGTCTGAAATTATTCACTGCTCAACAGTGTGATCATGCATGTCATGCCATCATAATGTTCTTTGGAGGAGTGACATTCCACCTCTATTTAAAAACACCAGATGCCTGTCAGTCTTCCTCCATTTTCTTGCCATACACCCTTTTCTGCCTGTAGGCACATTTACAAAATATGCATTTCTTTATTTAAATCCAAGTGGAATTAAATTGGATTTTTTTTCTCCTGCCTTCTACAGCATACATGTCTGCTCTGTAAATATATAAGCGGTGTATAACCAGCGTTCTCCTTTGAAAGGAAATCAGAAACGTAAAGTGACAAATTTATATTTTATGGTTTCATGATCGCACCACCCATTTTTTGCATTAATTCAGCAGAATACCATCAGTTCCCCAGCTACATATAGATGGAGCTTGTTTGCATACAGCCAATCAAAGCACTTTATTTTAAACCACATTTGCATAAAGAATTAACGTCACTCTTCTATCATGCTGGCAGGTGGTAACAGTAACAGCCAGCCTGCCTCGCAACACAAGAGCCACAGGCACATTCACTGGGGAAGAGCGCACTAGTGAAATAGCACTAGTGCACATTAGCTGCTCAGCTGTAGCACATAAAACAGCATTTAAACATACCTGAATAGATCACTCTGATCTGTTTAGATGCTGAGGTACTCTTCAGTGCCACTGCTAACAATAGATTATCTGCTCATGACATGTAGCTACAGCACAAGTTTGTTTTCTTTGTCTCTCACTCCCTATGATGCAACACTGCCACTCAGTCAGACATCAATCAAATAAAATGTTGACGCGCCCCTCCAGCCTGTTGAAACAACTGTTGATCCAGACCTTTTTGTCTTTCTTCGATAATAAAAACCCCCATTAAATTTTCATTTCAAAAACTTGTTGACACTATTTTTGACTGCAAAAAGATGATGACTAAATGTGATCTCAGTTGGACTTTAAAGCACATAGGAGCCTGCTGACTCCTTCCACTGACGACACATCGAGCAGCTAGTGAACCAGCTGCTGACTCAACTGTGCACAACGGAGGCATTTTGGTCTCTGTTGTGAATGTTAGTCAATCGTAGCTTCAGCAGCACAACATGGATGCACCGTGGCTAAAATAAACTTAAGACAATCAATGTACAGTAGATCGGATTTGAAACGGAACACTAGTCAGGACCACAAACTGTTGTGATAAATCCTGCTGTTGTTTTCTCTTTGTACAGACATGCTGCACAAATAGGATCTGAGACTGTTTCATGACAGCTGTTTACTATACTGAGCAGGAATTGTTATTTATAGAGCAGCATCAGTGGGGGTGGTATTCAACACAGTGAGTATCTTCAGGGTTTGAAGGAAAAGTCCAATATCCTGAAGGTCACAGGTTTCACTCTGGCAATAAAACAAGTAAAAAAACAGACCTTGTGTCACTTATTTAACTCTTTGAATGTTGCTTTGAATTATGACGTAACTGAAATATCAAAAATATACTTACTTACTTCATATAAAATATGAAGGTGAAAACAAAATAGGAGACATAGAGAACAGAGAAAAACACTGACGGGTGATGTTGAAGAATGTGAAGGCAAAACAAAATGAGCAGAGATGACAGCAGCTGTGACAGCAGCTGAAGAAAATGAATCGATGGGGGCAATTGATCTTGTTAACCTGAGGCAGTGGTGCAAGACCAATTGCATAACGTGCAGCCCAAAGCTGGGTCAGACACGAAGGTGGGTGGGGGGGTGGAGAGAGAGGTGTGCGAATGATGGTGAACAAGGTGAAAGGGTGACATGCCAATTAACTTCATTAAATGCAAGATGAATTCAGGTGTATCACTCCCAAAGAAGGAAATCCAAAAAAATACAGAGGACAGTGTGAAGAAAATTTTTTCTGGCAGTCTCAACACAAGCATTGCTGTCAATAAACATGAATAAGTGTTTGTGTTTGTGCAACTTGGAAGTAGGAGGGAAGGGCATTGTTAATACATGCTGAGTCAATTTCCTGTTTGTCCTGGCAGAAATCCGGGAGGCTTTTAAGGTGCTGGATCGAGACGGAAACGGGTTCATTTCCAAACAGGAGCTGGGTATGGCCATGCGCTCTCTGGGGTACATGCCCAGTGAAGTGGAGCTTGCCATCATCATGCAGAGACTAGACATGGATGGTGAGTCACACGCACACGCACACGCACACGCACACGCACACACACACACACACACACACACACACACACACACACACACACACACACACACACACACACACACACACACACACACACACACACAGGTGCAAAGACATACCATGTGATTCAAATAGGGTTCCTCCTCACATGTGTTACATCGTATACAGACATAAAAAACACTTTATTCATTGTCATAAAAATGTAAAAATCATGAGGAACCTGTCTCCTCTGTAGGCAACCGTGCCAAGAATTGCAATAAATGGCATTGTTTTACCTGTCTTACCTCATCAGATGCACATATTACATATTCCCTGTGTGTCATGCATAAAACATTCATTCATGCTTCTTTGATCATTTCAATCTCAACCACTCGTAGCTTCCACTTGACACATGAAATGACCACAGCGAAACCAATCCAGGTGTGGAACATCTAAATAAAGAAGTGCAAGGTCTTTATAACACATGCACACATGTAGGGCATGGGAATGTATATTTTTTATTAAAATGGGTTTTCATATTGGTTATCCAAGGACTAAACTGTATCAATGCATTTACTGCAGCAGCTGGAAATGCATCGCAAAATTAAACTCTAACAATAGATCCAGAATTATTTTAGTTCATGCAGTCATCAAAGTGAGATTTGAATCAGCTGCGGTTTGTTTCTGCAGCACCATCCTCACTCTTGTGACCTTTCAACCTTTTGTCCTCGGAGAGAAGATTCTCAGCTGTGAGAAAACACAAACATAGCTAATCCCTCTTCTTCCAGGCAGAATTTGTGCCAAGCCAGGTTTCAGGCAAAATGTCTGCATTAAGTGTGATTGGCATTATATAAAAGCTAGTCTCTTAAAATTGTTTTTTTTTTTTTTAAAGGAGGGGATGGGAAAATGCAAAATGCAAATGTCAGATCACTGGGAAAATATTCAAATTCTTCTTGCTGGTATCACAGCATTTGATAAGTGCTTTTCAGTTTCACAGCGGAAAGAGAAATATTGTAAATATTCATGGCTGAATATTAAAGTAATTTAGTAAATTTAAAGAAGTCCAACTGCGTTTATTTCTTTTTTGACTCATCCACTTGAGAAACTCAGGGAACTATTGCTTTTGTGCCTCACGGTCAGGTCATCCGCTGTGATGTGAAGAAGCATGTTATGCTACTTTTGGAGCTGACTGAAGGTCACAGCAGCTTTTGTCTCAGGGAGACAGTGAAGTTACCTTGTGAGGCAGCTGTATAGGGATGTTGATTGTTCAGATTTTATTGATACTAATGTCATTATCAATTCAGCTTATCGTTGCAACTGTTTAATTATCTCCACTGTTTATCAATGACCTTGCATGCTCATGAATATATAACAAATAACTGGTAGATAAGATAAGTGGCCCGCAACCAAAAGTTAACTACATTAATTAATGAATTAACTAATTTGAAAGCATTGCACAGTCTTCTGTCTGTATGAGAATAACAATGAGGAGAGGCTGTGTGCTCTGCTGTGTTATTAATGTCAAGTTTCCAGCAGTGGAGAGCAGCCTCTCTGCTGCACTGTTAGCTCAGGGAAAAGCTATCACCATCCAGGGGCAAGATACGGGCACAGGGTTTTGTCAGGTTTGGACCAATCAGCATCTAATGAGGATTGTCATGTGATGTCCCAATCTTGCAATTTCAGCTGCCTCGCAAGGTAAGATGGTGACAGTGATAGACAGATGGTTAATTCCATCACCTTGGCAGGAGATGGGATTTTTTTGAAAGTGTCTGCTCTTTTCCAAACAGTTTCCAACGACAGCTTCTCAGATGGCTCTGTGTAACAAACTCATCAGGTTAAAGATAGAGTAAGTGAAAGATTGTTCAATACATTTTGTCAAATTCAGTGAATGTCTCCTTGCAGTCTGCTAGTTGTCTGTTCTGTGCATGCACTGAAAAAAAAATCCTGTGTTCATACACAGCCCCGGCTCTGTAAATGGGAAGCAAAGAAAGTAGCTCAGACCGAGCCTCAGAACACTATTACAGCCAATAAGCAGGGGGCGTTCGTGATGGTGCACAGGACAGGGGGAAGTAATCAGAATAATTGTCAGTGTGAGGACATGACAATGTCCAGTCTCCAGCACCCCTTGAATGGTGGAGGAGGGCTGCCGGACTGGAGAAAGAGAGGGGAGGCTGTGGTCAATTCACATAGAAACACTTTTCTCCCATAGAACGGATATGCTTCCAATGTATTAAATATATCAATCCACACTGAATCTGTTACAGTCTAACAGATAGTCCCCGTGTTTTTTACACTCGAATCACGTTTAGTGAAGCGTAATCTGAGCAGGCAACTGTTTAAATCTCACAAATATCCAGCTGTATATGTGTTTAGATCTTATTAACCATATCAATAAATCAATAAATACAAACTCTGTTGATTTCTTCTCTGTGGAGCCGACATACAAACTATTTGGGCTCAGTAAATCTCTGCTGTCAGTAAGTCTGGTGATGGCAGGGTGATAATATGTGAGAGGAACAGAAGTGACTCTACAGCTGATGTATTGCTCAAGATTCTGCCATTTTTCTCTTGCGGTCGTTGCCTTGGCAATGCATGTCCATGAATTTGGGAGGTAGAAGGAGCACGAAAGGAGGGGTGTGTTTGTTTGGATCTTTAGTTCAAATGCCAAAATCTTTCTCCACAATGACTGACTCTACCTTTAACTGTGAAGCGTAGTGCTGTTTATTTTATTTGCTAGGTTTTTCTGTGTTTGAATCTGCATTGAGTGTGTCAGCATTGCTTTTTAGAAAACTTATTTCACATAAAGGGGCCAGGTCAACTTGTTTGTATTTATAAATGTCATTGGTAAAATACTGGAGGTTTTCTTTAGCCCTTATTGAACCTGAGGACTGGCTGGTTTCCTGGCAAATGCTGCATCTTTGTCTTTGTGGTATCTGCAAAATTTCTATTCAGTGAAGACTGTTCACTCCAACAGGTTTTGAGAAACCGATAAGAGGCTAGAGAGGCACTCTAGACTGGTTCATAGGAGGTAGAGTTTTCTTAAAGCCTTAATTGATAAATGTCCAATTTTAGTGTCCAACCATGGGAACATAAAACAATTCAATGTCACCACACACACACACACACACACACACACACACACACACACACACACACACACACACACACACACACACACACACACACACACACACACACACACACACACACACACTTTCTTTCTTTCTTAATCTTTAAAATAAAGAAATACTTTTGTTTACTTTAATTAAGTAAAAATTGTAATTGGGCTTTTTGGTTTACGTACAAACAAATGAGCAGAAGTATATAACTGGCCTGAAGCTATTCACTAATTCCTGACTAATAGATTTAAATGATGACATAAATTCTTATATTTATTTTTAAAAAGTTAATTACAGGTCTAACATAATCAATGTGTTTATTTATTCTCAGTTGACACACTGAGTTATTTGAGAGCAGTTCTTCACAATATAGGGTTAAATAAACAAATGTGAGATCATTTTTGTTATTTTGTGATACACATAATGATAAAGAACCACTAATCAAGGGACATGGCATGGAGGAGAGGAAGGGCATTAACAGATGAATTTGAATAGATGTTGATTGTATCTTGGCCAAGTGGGCAGATGTGAGGACTGGATCCAAGTTCACAGCCATAGATTTTGAGCCCAGTGGCTAAATCCGGCCAATCGCTAGAAGGTACTGAAAGGTTATTTTCTCTGCTCATCACCGCTGTCAAATCCATGTGATTGTTATTGAGCTCTGGGTGTGCCCTTCATGGAGAGGTGTTACTATTCTTCTTTGTTCCAGATCACAGCATTGCAGCAGCCTCGGTTTTTTTCCACATAGATCACACACAATCTCCTGGATGCCCTGCCTTTCTCTAACTTTGGCCCTAATCTCTTAAAGCCTCGTGAATTTTGGTTTGTGATGGTAAAATTGCACGGAAGTTTGACTTTGGATTGAGTCTAATTTCTCATACTTTTTAGATGCTTACTATTATGCACATAAAACCCTACATTGCATAGTTAGAAGGATATTGTGGAGGCATGTATTGACTACCAACTCCAACATTTATTTATTTTCTTCTCTATTGTCTTTATTCTGAGTTGTCTTTAAGTTAAGGGAGCAGGATTTAATAATTCATTGTGCTTTTCCTGCTGAAACAGGATGCTTGGTTGATGACATAACGCAGGAAGAGACTGTTTAGTCAAAACAGCCCGCTTTTACTCAGAAAGACACAAAAAGTGACTCAGTAACTTTGTACATAATGTTGAGCTGTCACAAACTGTGGATACACCAAAATACAACCATATATAAAGCAAACAGGGCTTCTAGAGAGAGCTTTAGCTAAAATATTCCACTGTTTTGCACAATGTTTTTGGATGATTATGTTTCATAGTTGTTTTTTATCCACATCTAGTACAACATGAAATACTTATATTTTTAAAAGGAGGAAGTAAGAAGAAGGAGGTTCGGTTTTGGATTTTTTTTTTTTACAGTATATGTAATAGATTTGCTCTTAAAAACTTTTAAAATGTCAGTATGATGTGTCATTTAACCAAATCAGCACAGCAGATCAGTAAGTTAGCTTGCAGACCTGCATTTTTAAGGTGTCATTTTCAATTTTGACTTAACACCCATGATTTTTTACTTATAAAACTGGTAGTTGCAAAGCAGATAACCAGCTGGCACCATCTTGAAGTTTAATCCTCACTGGACAGTACAAATATAGCATAAAAGTAAGAGTTTGATAGAAAAAGAAAATACTAAAACTATAACTTTTTATTAAGTGGGTTCTGTGGTTGTCAGTTAAAGCAGGTTGTTCATTTGAAAGTAGTTTTCTTCTTGCTCTCATGCTTCCTCATATCAACTCAGTCAGCAAAAAAATTGTAGGATGATCAATCATTTATTATCTCTACAGACTCAGGAGTCTGAGCAGTCAGGAGCCTCTGCCAGCATACAGTGCATAGAAAG
Source organism: Scomber scombrus (assembly GCF_963691925.1). NCBI lineage: Eukaryota > Metazoa > Chordata > Actinopteri > Scombriformes > Scombridae > Scomber > Scomber scombrus. The sequence goes on from NC_084974.1 coordinate 23,556,746, forward strand.
TGCCTGTTAAATTGTGACAGATGAGGAATTATGAAATGAGAAGAGTCATTTTTGTGTCTTTAACAGGACAGAATTGTTTAAAATGGTAGACTAATTTCATGATGATTTTAGAAAGTTCATTTTCAAGTTCAAAGTATTTCATTTGTCATTGTTACAAAAACAACGAGACAGCACAGCATCTCTAGAAAATAGGCAATAAAGGTAATACATTTCCAATACTAAATAAATAAATGAATAAATAAATAAAACACAGTAAGACTAAAGTTGCAACAAATTCATATGTTTGACCACTACACAGACAGGCAAGAAGACAAACTCATAGAAACACAGTTCATATTATGTTTATGTTTATTATATTTAAACTGTTAAACTATTCTCCTCTCACACATCCAACAGACACAGAATACCATCTTAGCACTGTTTCTGGCCACCTGAAATTCAATAATTCCTCTTCTGTGTGTTCTGGTCTGATATCTACATACATGTAGGGGAATTTCCTGGTTCTTTAGGTGTAAGACGTTAATCTTCTACAGCTAGTCTCTAACTTTGACTGTCTGCTGCAGGAGTTGTTTTCTGAAAGAAGCTAATTTGATGTAGCGGAAATATGAAAATATCGCTTGCTCGAACTAAAAACAACTCTTGTGTGTTGTGTACTGGCAACAACTGTAATTTAACTTAATTCCATTTAATCTGAACTCACCCAGTCCATTTTTATCTCCAGAGTCGTCCATCCATCCATCCTCCCATCCTGACATCCCCAGGTCTTGACACTTCTTTATCTGGCCCGTAGCCACGCATTTGAAGTTCTGAATATTCATGCATACAAGTTCAGTCACTGGCGTCAAACACTAAAGTTGCTGACGTGTCTCAGGGTGGCCACTACAGTCAGAAGAGGAGCAGATAGTTTGGGGCAGATTGAGTCGTCCTGCATGGGTAACTTTCTACTGACAAAGTCCCTGTCTCATCTGCAGATAAAGAAAGAGCAGGTGGGAGGAAGTAGGGGGTAAAATTGGTTTACAACAGGGACATGAGAAACAACAACAAAAAAGAGTCGGCAAATAGGGGTTTTGAAAGAATGAAGGATTATAAAGAATTGTCTTTGGTGTGTATTTATCTGATGCTTCTGAGTTTAGGATTATTTGTTTGCTTGCAGGCTTCTCTGTCTGTCTGTCCCGTTAATCTAAAATATAAAGATTTGAATTTCAATCTAAGCACATAAACAGTATTGCTGAATTTTCCATCCCTTAGTCTATTATAAACATCAATTCATCCAAACTTACCGATAATACAACAAAACAAAGAACATCCAAACTGTGCAGGGGAAATGATGAAACTTGGCCCATGAAAACTTTCCACCCAAAGAATAAAAGAAGAAATGTGTGTTGAACATCGTCAATATGAATCCATAATGTGTTTTGTTTGATCGGTTGCTGTCTGAAGGGTTTTGATGATGTGTTTTGTCAGTATTTTTGACAGCGATCAGACAGCTTCCAGATCAGTAGTGTTTGAATCAATGTGCACAGCATGGGCTCCATGTTACGAGTCTAAGAGTAGCTGTAAACTTTGATCTACTCCACACCTGGTATTATAGAGCTAGTAAGAGATAACTGCTGTTCTTATTTTATAGTCTTGCCTCAGTAGTAAAGGATATATCAAAGTGTCTGAACTGCTTTTTTATTATAAAAACAAAGACACAAGCAGAATCCATATTTCCTTTTAAGCCACAAACATGGGATACTATTAAAATTAAAATAAAGCTGCAGAAAGCTTTTGCTGTCCCAAATGCTTTGATTATATGTTATTTAAGTTCATAGCGGTATCCTCATTTTCCCTCAAAACCTTGCTGAACTTTCATACACGCTGTGCACACATTGAGCTGCAGGCTGTCAGCTACTTAGTGTTCTGCTCAGGGGCAAATCAGCCATAGTTGTCCCAGACAGGAACATCATTTGTCATTCACCGTACCTTCCCTTCTCACTTTAAACCAATGAAGGATACGAGCAAGGTTGTGCTCATGCGGAAGCATAAGATGAAGCATTTGATGGTAAAATTGAAATTAAAAAGGGAAGATGAGAGAGCTGAGGAAAAAAAGAGCAAACACAGATCCAAAAGAAACTATTTTGCAGGGTTGGATAATAACATGCAACTCATAAAGAAATCTTCCACAAAATAAACATTCATCAGATAATAGAAATAGATGAATTGATTGATTTATTTGTTTTGGCATCACCATTTTGGATATTCAGGATAGATTTCGTGGCACCGCAACCGTCTAACAATGTAAATATCATTGCATCATCTTCTAAATCTTCTTTTTCTTTCTTTATTGTGTCAGGTGATGGACAGGTTGATTTCGAGGAGTTCATGACCATCCTCGGACCCAAACTCCTGTCGTCTGAAACGAGAGAGAGCTTCCTGGGGAGCACAATAGATACGATCTTCTGGCAGGTAAAACTTTACTCTCCCAAACACGTTTCTTCTTTGAACTTTGCAAAGTCACAGGATTAATTGAATCGGACATGAAAGAAGACACGGAAAAATTGATACGTCTTTGTTGAAATGTAATTACTGTAAAGGAGAGCAGGAAAATAATCATAATTATTTTTATTCTTCAGCCTTCAGGGACTTTTTTTGTCCAGAAACAAAGGTCATTTAACTCCCAATGTTTAAAGTATTGTTGCCAAACTGATGGCGTGTGGTGATGATGGCAATGTTCATCGGTCGGTCTAGACTGAAATATGATCCCTTAACTTTACTTCTGGCATCTTAACCCTCACATACTGTTCATATTCTTATAATTAGTCTCTACACCAATTCACATTCATAAATTCCCTGTCAGTAATTAATAAATGTTTGATTAATCCTTCTGTTTGATTAATCTTGTGGGGAAAAAAGGCTGTCAAAATCACTGTTTTATGGTCCAGGAGAGGGGTGTTAAACTCATTTTAGCTCGAGGGCCACATACAAAATATTTATAACATAACAATCTTATTAAAACTATTAACTATTAATTTAACAAGTTATAAGTTACAGGCCTTATTTTTGACACCCCTGGTCAAGGAGAACATGTTATACAATATGATGAATACAACATGTTTGAATGCAGATTTTTAATTTTTCTTTTTTTAAACTTGTACATTTGCATATATAAAAATATGCATCATTTACCTCTTCTCTCATGTGTACCATTTTTTGTATTCTGTAGTTGACATTAGGAAATGTCCAGCTAAAATAATGTTTTACAGTGTTTTTAAGGTGCGTTCAGACCAAGCGCGATGAACGCGACAAATGATAATCTGTCGCGCTATCGCTCGAGTTTCGTCGCGTGACCATTTTGTGACCATAATGTAAAATTTGCACGTGACGTCAGTGGCGTCGGGAGAATCTCAACGCTGATAGGCTATCGCGGCACGGCGTCACGCGATGTCGCTGCAAAAGTTCAACACTTTCAACTCACGCGTTGACGCGATTTTCGCGGCATCGTGTCGCGTGTATTGCGTTATCGCGTCGCCCGGCGCGAATTCGTGTCTAATCGCGCGTTTGCATTGACTTAACATGTAATCTCGATGCGCAACATCGCGCTTGGTCTGAACGCACCTAAAAAATGGGTCAAATTTGACCATAAACAATATGTAAAGGTTAAGTTTATGAACAAATGCCTGCAAAATGACAATCTTATCGGCATCCTGCACTTTGTGTTTAGTGCTTAATATCAAATGTTAGCATGATAAACTAAGATGGTGAACCTCATGTTGATATGTACCCAAATGTACAGTTTCACTGAACCACTACAATGACATGTAAACTCTTTTTTTTAACTTTCATTTACCTGTGAAAGCTGTTTTAAATCCTGGTGTGGTGTAATAAGGAAGTCATGAAAGAAATTATTTTAGAAGAGGTTCACTTCAAGCAAACTCAAATTTAAATATATAGCCGTTCACATGAAGTAGTACATCTTTATGTAATTATGATGTCTGGGAAAGAAACATTTTGGTGTTGGGGGAAATGTCTTACTTGAAAATCGTGAGTAAAGAAAATGTCAAAACACAAAAGGTTAATCCATTTACAATTTTTAGAGAAGGGGCCTCATATTCTTCATGTTCTTTATAAGAACGATCAACTCCAGAGTTTAGAGGATTTAATCTTGCAGAGAAAATACCCTGGTTTGGATTGAAGTGCTCTGGCAAAGCTCAGATATTCTTCTCCACTTTGACGTACTGCCTACAAATACATCTATAAATCATTTCTTTGTGTAACTTGGTTTCCATACCTGCCCTGTGTCTGTGCTCTCTCTTGAGGGTAATGTAAAACAAAGGCTTACTGTTCGGCTTCTTGATGTCTCCTGAGTGATGCTGTGCCTTATGAAGGTAATATGTGAGCCTGACAGGCCTTTGGATAGCCGGGCCTTTTGAGAGTCTGATGAGTGACACAGGAGGTTGTGGCGTAAGAGACGAGAGAGAAAATGTCAGTATAGGAGTGACACAGATTGAGTGAGACAGAGAGTGAGAAATGTGCAGACAATAGAAAGAGTGAGAGAGCATGAATGGGAATGATGACAAATCAAGCAGGTGCGAAGGGGGAAGAATGGGACATTTGGCACTGATAGTAACACTTGGCAGGCCCGTCCTCTTGATGTAATCATCGGATAGACCCAAGCATTTTCTTAGGGGCAGGAGCTTGTGGTTTACACCGCCAGGACACGAGACTTTGGAGGTATGGGAGCAGGCTGGGCTAATGCGCTGCCAACCCCATTTGGCTGCTACAATGACCTTGGCTTATGCAGGAGGGTGGCTAGCCTGAAAAGCCCCACCCCCGCCCTCCCTTCCTTAAGTAAGGCTGATTGTTGTGGGTTGGCTGGCTTGGGGTTTTGTTACTTTTACAACAAAACACACATTTCTTGTCTCATGAATTATTGCTCAGAAGCAGCAAACAACTCATCTGACATTGGATCGTATTCAGAGGAACGTAAAAGTGTACCGCAAGCCTTTATTTATCATGATTATTTCCCCACATGCCTCACAGATGATTAGCCGCTTGAGGTGTGGATGGTTGAGTATGTTAATGGTCTGTGGTGTATGATTCAGCCTCTTTCTACAAATTCATTCTGTGTTCAATCATTCCTGTTGAATGTCTGTTGTCAGGTGAAGTTTTTAAACCACATGATTGTTGAGGTGGTTTCTATTTTACATTAAAAGATTACATCTGCTCACCAGGACAAAACTAAACAATAGAATAATGCAAATGATCTCAGCAATGCAAGAATAAAAGAAGAAAAACAACACAGTTCAACAAACACTGAATAAAGCATTTACCAGAACAACTCAGGACGCTGGCTCATTATGTCCAACTCATCAAAATTCAGAAACTGTACTTGACCTTAATCAATATTGTTGCATCCTTAAAAACGGAAGGACTTGATTGACAAGAGAATATAGATAATATGTCATTAATATTAATGTGTAAAAGAATACACAGTGTTTTGCTCCAAAGGTTTAAGATATGATATTGATATCTGATGTATCACCTTTTTCATTTTATCCTTTAAGGCAGCACTTTTCATTATTATATTAAAACACAATAAAATGATAACGTGTCATAACAAACAGGTTGCTCTTCCACCGAAAATTATCAGTCAATATAGCGTCTTTAAGCTCATTGTTTTAGGGTTAAGGTTAGTTCAGTTTAGAAGTTCTTATCAACCCCATTTGAGATTACTCCTGTCATCAGAAAAGAAAGAGACCCATATTGGACAATAGATAGTTAGACATAAGAACCAGGTGATTATATATCAGGTGGTGTGTTTGTCATCTTTTTGGGGATTTCTTTCTGCTGTCTAGACGCCAAAAATTAATTAAGTCAGCTTCACGTTTTTGTAATGTTGAGAAGAAACCGGTACAGCCTGATTATCTGTGATTATGGTTCTTTGTACATCTATAACACTGATTGAAAAAGTTATCGTGAAAAACACATTTTAAAATCTCAAATTTAAGAAAACTTGACCTTAATGAAGGCTGCAAGCCAAAACATGTTGGTCTAACAATAAAGTTGGTCTGTATACTACAAATGTTGCTGGAGTTTTGACCTTTCTATAGTTTTTTTCCTCTTGTCCGTGCAATTTGAAAGAAGGTGAAGTTGTGCCAGAAACCTCTACTCAAAATCTCAAATTAAAACTTACAAATGTAAGAAACAAGACCAAACTGAAGATTTACATAAAGTTTGACTTGAGGAAATAATGCAATCATCATCATTCTTTTTCTTTTTTTTTTAGATTTTGTTGGCATAGACGCCTTTATTTAGCAGTAGACCGACAGGAAACATGGGAGAGAGAGGCGGGTGTGACATGCAGCAAAGGACCTCCGATCGGGATTCGAACCGGGGTCGGCTGCGTATATGGTTTGCGCTCTAAATACTCGAACACCTGTGCGCTCATCATCATTCATTTTTACCTCATGATTGATAAGTTAGTGTAAGTAATAATTATTATTTAGAGCAGTCCCTTACTGTATCGTAGTGTTTTATTTGTACTAGAATTTTTTTTGTGTGAAGTAAAGGTCAGTATCAGCTTCACATCAACTTTAAATCTTCTTTGATCTTTACTACAGTACATTGATTCAGCACACCTTATTTTAATGATCTGCCTCTGAAGAAGAAGAAGAACCCAATAAACTCATCTTTTAAGAATCACTCATTGGGCCACAGTGCATTTTAGACTTATTAGAAGATTAAAAGCTAGCAGTAATCACTTTTTTTTGGTTAGTTTTGGTAAGTCTTTTAATAAAACCACCAACTGCTGTATCTTTATGACTGATCAACCCTACAACTAATGCCTGAGCCAGTTGGAGTACCTGATCTTATCCATAAAACATACGGTACATCATGATAAGCATAAAACAACGGTACACTGCTGAAAGCATTTAGCTGGGTGGGGTTTTTTGAGTTACCCTTATTAAAATCTTCAGTTATCAAAGCATTTGACTGTATTCCTCCATCTGGTGTTTTGTCAGATTTTGTGATTAAGTATTTATTTCCCCCCACGGAGGTTGTTAGAGCTTGTCTCCATCAAAGCAGAACAGGACTCACTCAGTAGGGTGACACAAACCGACCCCTGGCTCACTCGTACGAACTTCATATTATGTTCCCCGGTTTGGTCTTTTTGAAACCACGAGAGCCATTCAGTTCCTGTCTTTTTAGCTGACAGATTTTTTTCTCATTCCACTAATGTCAGGCAAAGTGTCACATCCTCACCAGCTGGAGTGATGGGAAAATGATTCATTCACTGTCACACACTCACCCTCCCACTCATTCGTATCTCTTCAACAGTTTGTTAATGTATCTAATTATCCCGTCAGGATAATTATGAGCTTGTAATTGAAGAACTGCAAACATTTTATTTTTTTTGCTGTTTTTGCTAATCATCAGCAGCATGATTAACAAAAAAGGGGGATTTAGTTGATCTTTAACCATCAAATATGGATTTAACTGTATTTCTTGAAATTCCATTAACCCACATCTGTCATTTCTTTTTCTTAATATTAGTCCTTTGTTGCGTTTTAGCGTGCCATTTTCTTTATTAGGACGGACTGGTATTACTTTAATTTCCCTCATGTCATACGCAAAGGCTTTATTCCTAAATGTGGCAATTACTCATGCATGAATTACATATTACAGGATATCAAGTTGCTACTGTGTGTTTAATTACAGGTCAACATCCCTTTTACAATGTGCTAATTAATCCCTGAGTCGGGTTGTGACTCATCACTGAGATGATGATTTATGCCAAGTGACCTGATTTCAGTTGAAGTACACAGCAGCTCTGAATGAAAACGCAGAACATGCATTACACAAACACTTGTGAGGACGTTACTTGTCAAAAGTCAAAACTCGTAACTTGTGAAACACAGTGTATGTGCCATCCTTGCATGAGATTGTATGATAATATTATTACTTGTATAATTGTGTTTTGATCGCAGACACACAGGAGAATACAAACACATTTGGGCATGCTGTTCTCTCTTCAAGTTACTAAAACACAATGTTATTATATTGTTTGTCTCTGCTGTATTTTATGGCAGTGATTTTGCCCAAAACAAAAGCTTTTTGAAGAGGCTTTTTTGGAACACATTGCTCCAAATACTCCATATACTGTACAATTATTTATTTTTTCTCGTAATCGAGCCAGAATGAGTCTGACAAACCGATTCTGACACTTCCTAAAAATGTCCACTAAACCAAACATGACCTGACTCAAAGAATATCAGTGTGGGAATTATGTTTTTTCATGTATCTGACAACTTTTAATGTGTGGAGGGTAATGAGCATCGCAGGCACTGCAAACAGAGCTCAAGCAGTTAGGTTATTTTTCTGACCTTGAAATTGTGCTGCAGGTGAAAGGAAAAGCACAAACAGCTGTGAGGTTCATTCAAATGAGGCACCGCTAAGCAGTTTGTTGCTATTTTGGTCAAAATTGTGGCCTTAGAAGTTGCACTGACGTCTCTGAGCCTCATCTATTTCTAGCTTAAAGGCACCCTGCTCCTTGATTTTATACACAACAGCAAATTAACTTATAAACCAACTAGTACACTAACTAAATACTATCAAAAATGAGCAGCATTAAAGGAAAAATAATGCTTAAAATGCAAATAAAGTATAATTAAACACTCTCCAACCAGTAGATGCATTTAAAGTGTGATCACAAAATAACATTTAATGTTAAACGTGTGTGCGTACAAACACACATATGTTTGTATTGCTGTCTTAGTGAGAACATTCACTGACATAATGCATTCCTTAGCCCCTCACCCTAATCTTAACCACCATAACCAAATGTCTAACCCTAACCTTAACCCTAAACTGAACCTAAACCCAATTCTAACCTGCGCCCCCAAACCAAGTCTAAAGCCTCAAACGGTCCTTTGAAGGTGTGTCAGAAAGTGAGGACTGCCCAAAATGTCCTCACTATGAAACTCAAATTGGTTCTCAAAATGATAGCCATACATGTACCTACATACACACAAAGCCCTAAATGCCTTCATTATTTATATTATGATTGTACTAATAAACTCTTTAAAATGCACAGATTTTTTGTTTAATGTAGTTTATTTTTCACAAATTAAAAATTACAAAGTGCAGGTAGAGGCAGGAAACTCAAATGGGCGTATTTGAAGCTTCCACCTAAAAAAATGTTAAAGTTTCATGCTACATACGATTTGTAGTACTTTGTGATGCTCTTCAACATACAACTTATGATTTCCTGGAGAAACACTTTTCTATTTGTTGAGTTGATGCCGTGTTTCACTGTGATTTTACACACAGCTGTTTCAAAGCTATGAAGACCAGTGATGTGACTGGCTGTATTTATTGATCACCACATGCTCTGATTTATATTCTTTTTACGCTATGGTTCATACTTTAACCAAAATAACAGGAGACACCCAAGACCTACTGCTTTGTTTTGCACTTGTCCCGTTTAGTCTAAGGTCTCCATCCATCCATCAATCCATTTTCTACCGCTTATCCGGGGTCGGGTCGCGGGGGCAGCAGCCTAAGCAGGGAAGCCCAGACTTCCCACTCCCCAGCCACTTCGTCCAGCTCTTCCCGGGGGATCCCGAGGTGTTCCCAGGCCAGCCGAGAGACATAGTCTCTCCAGCGTGTCCTGGGTCTCCCCCAGGGTCTCCTACCGGTGGGACGTGCCCTGAACACCTCACCAGGGAGGCGTCCGGGAGGCATCCTAACTAGATGCCCGAACCACCTCATCTGGCTCCTCTCAACGCAGAGGAGCAGCGGGTCTACTCCGAGCTCCTCCCGGATGACCGAGCTTCTCACCCTATCTCTAAGGGGGAGCCCAGCCACCCTACGGAGGAAGCTCATTTCGGCCGCTTGCACCCGCGATCTTGTTCTTTCGGTCATTACTCAAAGCTCATAACCATAGGTGAGGGTAGGAACGAAGATCGACTGGTAAATCGAGAGCCTTGCCTTTCGGCTCAGCTCCCTCTTCACCACGACAGATCTGTGCAGAGTCCGCGTTACTGCAGATGCCGCACCGATCCGCCTGTCGATCTCCCGCTCCATCCTTCCCTCACTCGTGAACAAGACCCCAAGGTATTTGAACTCCTCCACTTGGGGCAGGATCTCATCCCAGACCCGGAGAATGTACTCCACCCTTTTCCGGTTGAGTACCATGGACTCGGAGGTGCTGATCCATCCAATCCACAACGTCCCGAGTCGAGGTCAGCAGCGCACCCTCCTCACCGAACTCCTCCCATGTCCGGGTTTTTGCCTCAGCGACCGCCTTAGCTGCACTCCGCTTGGCCTTTCTGTACCTGCCTGCTGCCTCCGGAGTCCCACAGGCCCTATAGGACTCCTTCTTCAACTTGACAGCATCCCTCACCACCGGTGTCCACCAGCGGGTTCGGGTATTGCCGCCACAACAGGCACCGACCACCTTACGGCCACAGCACCGGTCGGCCGCCTTGACAATGGAGGCATGGAACATGGCCCACTCGGACTCAATGTCCCTCGCCTCCCCCGGTACATGGTCAAAGTTCTCCCGGAGTTGGGAGTTGAAGCTCTCTCTGACAGGAGACTCTGCCAGACGTTCCCAGCAGACCCTCACAATGCGTTTAGGTCTGTCAGGTCTGACCGGCATCCTCCCCCACCATCGGAGCCAACTCACCACCAGGTGGTGATCAGTTGACAGCTCCGCCCCTCTCTTCGCCCGAGTGTCAAAGACATGCGGCCGCAAGTCCGACGACACGACTACAAAGTCAATCATCGAACTGCGGCCTAAGGTGTCCTGGTGCCAACTGCACATATGGACACCCTTATGCTTGAACATGGTGTTCGTTATAGACAATCTGTGACGAACACAGAAGTCCAATAACAGAACACCGCTCGGGTTCAGATCGGGGGGGGGGGCGTTCCTCCCAATCACACCCTTCCAGGTCTCACTGTAGTTGCCAACATGAGCGTTGAAGTCCCCCAGCAGAATGAGGATACTCTGAGCTGTTGTTTGGACCATAGGCACAAACAACAGTCAGGATCCGTCCCCCCGCCCGAAGGTGGAGGGAGGCTACCCTCTCATCCACTGGGGTAAACTCCAACATACAGGCACCAAGCCGGGGGGCAATAAGTATTGCCACCCCTGCCCGGCGCCTCTCACCAGTGGCAACTCCAGAGTGGAAGAAAGTCCAACCCCTCTCGAGAAGACTGGTTCCGGAGCCCTTGCTATGCGTCGAGATGAGGCCGACTATATCTAGCCGGAACTTATCAACCTCATGCACCAGCTCAGGCTCCTTCCCCACCAGATAGGTGACATTCCACGTCCCTAGAGCTAGCTTCTGCACCCGAGGGTCCGACTGCCAAGGTCCCCGCCTTCGGCTTTCACCCAGCTCACCCAGTCTCAGATCTCAGTTTGTTATTCTCACCTGCTGTGGAGTATGGCTCTTGATTAGATTTGATTAGTTTAGAGTAGATTAGATTAGATTAGGTTAGGTTAGATTTGTTTTTTATTGACGCCTGTGGAGGGCATTTAACCAAATATAAAATGACTTAGTAGTGAAGTAGCAGCAGTAGCAGCCTTGGCAGCAGAATCATGAAGAAGTGTGTGCATGATTAATATGTTGAACATATATCAAGATATCAGTATTCATGAAAATTGTGACCCTAAAAAGGATTTGTGAAAAAAAGAGGAGGAAATATTGAACTATATTGTGCTTGCACTTTTGATAGGCTGCAGGAAGCAAATTGTGTTTAGAGAAGTATCTGGGCAAATACTGTTTTAGATTTGAGTTCAAATTACTTTGGTGTCCCATTCAAAGATTTTCATTTATCTTCATTTACTTCCAAAACTTTTAATTCAATTTGGGTTTTGGCTTCTTTCACATTATTGTTTGGAAGACATTTTCAGGATTAGTTTTGCAGTTTCACCCCAAACTATGTGCTTTGGCCTGTCATGTGTCTGTATTTCAGTCTATACGTTGTTTTCCCTCACAGTCCTTATCATTGAGTCCATATAGCTGAAAAGTCAGTAAGCATTTCATTAACCGCAGGGTCCTGTGATCACCTAATAGCATACTGTATACACTGTTATATTATAATGCAAGAATGTGTATACTTGGTGCCCTTTCAAATTTTGTGATGGAGCTTTATTGAAACTTGTTTTTTGATGTTATACTGAATAATTCATGACCACCATCACTGCGTGGCTCAGCTTGTCCAGTATTCAGATGTTCAGTCATTAAAGTTATTTGTGTAGTTTTTTTTTTGTCATCTGTGAGTGACTAATGCTACCTCAGCCTATTCAGCAGGTCTAAAGAAGAAGCTGTTGAATTTTCCTCCTCCTGAGCATGAAAAACAAATCACTGCTCATGACGCATACATGAAGTTTAACATTTATCAAATGTCATATGAAATATCAAACACGCTACAAACAAAACATTTACAGTATATGTTATATTCTGAAAAGCATAATAATGACAGCATGAATCATACCTTCAACATGTACGGACATTATTTGAGTATTGCCGGTCTGGTTCACTGTTATTATGGTTTGAAAATGGGCATTCAGATGTGTATTGTTCTGTGAAGAGCCTTGGCAGTTTGTTTGTGGTTATGTGTGTGTTGGTGAACGAGCGTGAAGCTCACTGGAGTAGTTGGTAACGTCTACGCAGTGTCTGTCTTATCATTATTATTATTGACTGGTGGTTAGAAGACCTGGATAATCACTTTGTCTGCCCTCATGAGGAAGACAAATCACTGAAGGGAGGAAGATTGAAAAGAGTTGTCAACACCTCAAGGTCTGTACTCTTCTTGGTGTAATTTAGAAAGTTAGAGGGCATCCATTCCGGCTTGCACATTTTTTAAAAGTAGAGATGCTGAAAGTCTGTGTGCTGACAGTGACACGCCAACAACTCAGAAAAATGTTGAAAAGATGAATGCATGAATATTAACATCTTATTCTCTCCTGTAAAGTTGCTGTTTCTCTACTTTTTTTCTGGAAACGCATTTCTAGTCATGTTCCTTAAACAATGTTGTTCTTTGATGTATTTTTTTCTTTATAATGTCCCTAAGTGCATGTCAATATATTCATCTACAGTGACAGCAGCTTGACAGCAGAGTAAGCTATCTATACCTATTTGTAAAACAGAAACCCTGTTTTGATATCAGTCCATCAAAACCAAACAGCTTCTTACAAATATCACATTTTTACACTCGGATGTTTTACATTCACTCTCGGAGGAATACATCACAGAAGAGATACTGTGGAGATGCCAGCTTCCCAACTGATAATAGCTTCAGTCGACTGCACTCCGAAGCAGAAGCGAGACATTTCATTTTGAATAGAGGAGCTTGGACGGCCTCTTAGATATTTTATGATTTTTACAAGCTGCAGAGTGCAACCGAGGCCAGCCTTAGACTCTTTGGGATCCATCACAAACCTGCAAATATCGTAATAGGCACAGATAGTTATTAGTATTTAATTGTATGTATAACAGTCTGCCAATGATATTGTAAATAAGAACTATAATAGTCTGTCTGATGAATTGTGTTGGTTTTCCTCATATTTTCAAAATGTACTAATAAAGAGTGATAAATGCATGAAAATCCTCATTACTAAAATTGTTTCCAGTAGTCAGATAATGGACGACACTTATAGGATGAAGAAGGCAGAACATTCCTAAACTGTAGCGGTAAGCTTTGTTCATTGAGACCATTTATTGTCCTTTTTATAAGCAGTCAGTGCAAATAGGTCCAGTGGACTTTGATATCCCAGACAGACAGGCAATTAAAAGAGTGCTCCATCAATTTAATCATTGTACTTGTATAACATTGTCTGACTTCAGAAAGGACAGTTTCTAAAAAAAAAAACAACTCTGGTGCATCAACAAAAAATTGATGCACCAGAATCAGAGATTTTTGTTTGCCCTTTTTTGTTCCACACAATCATCTTCTTGTGCCTACATTACCCACAATGTAACTCGACCCCTGACAGATTTTTCTGGCATATGGTTGTTAACTTAAGATAGAAATGGGTAATGTGTTCACTTACCTCCTTCTGGAGCCACACAAGACTTTATAAAAAACAGATTTCCACATATACAGTAGTACCACACCTGTAAATAGAAATAGCAATGTGTAAATTCAGTGTACTGTCAATTTAATAATTGTATTATTTTTCCAAAACAAAGACTATTGTGTATGTTGTTGAGTTTTCTATGTTTCTCACAGGTAAACAGACAGGAGAAATGACTGATTAGAGGTTGTTTACCTCCTGACAGAAAAGCATGAGCAGGATTATTTTAGAGCTGTTTGCACTGTAATCTTACCACATGCTTTTTTTTAAACTCTTGGCCCACTTTGAATAAGACATGTTATTGCAATGCTGAGGAGGAATATTTGTGGAAAATGTGTTTCCTGATGAAACACCAAAATCACTGGTTTGCCTGACATTCTGACGGATCAATCCATCTTTTTCTCTTGAAGCTTTTGTAAGACAGAAAAGTTGATTAATTATCATTTTGTTTCAGAAGCAACTCAAAGGGAACACTATGTCCCTTTTGATTTTGACATTCACTATACTTTTTACCATGATTTTCTTGATGATAACTGATCATTGTATTTCCATTTTTTAGGAAGTATACACTATGATCTCCTTACTCTCTGATGAAGTTAATTCTATAACTAGTATTGTGGTAGTGAATAAAAAGCACAGCAAAAAATAGCAGAGCGACATTAATTTGTCTAGCATATAAAGTTTCAATATAAAGTCACTGTATAAGAAAGGATTTCTATTAAGTTTGTTTCACACCAACATAAGTCATAAAGGGGTCATTTTCTAGTTTTAATTTGTGCATTTGTTCCTTTGTCCGTGCACCGTATGAGTTATGCAGCCTAAATCATTATCATAATTAAATTGTCTTAAATGGTAAAGATGCTGAGCCAAACTTGGTGGTATATTATATTAACAAAGTCCTGGTGTGTATTGGCAAAATGTTAATAAAATAAATCGTACTGCAGAAATGTCAATGAATCCTCCAAACATACCAGTTTTTCAAGCTAATGATGGAAAAAAAAGGGGGCAAGAAGTCGACAGGCAAGAGGTATGAGCAACACTGAGTCTAATGAGCAGATAGAACAAGAGATACAGCTCAGGTTTTTTGGGGGGGGGGTTTTGTTTGTTTTTAGACAGACTCAGGATCAGAAACAGGTTTATTACCAAGTAAGGTTTGCACACACAAGGAATTTGCCTTGGTGTTGTGGTGCATAAAAGTCACAATATACACAAATTTAAGTCATCATAAATTATATAAAATCTATTTTACATATTCAATTGTACATCTCTAAGTGAAAAGAGCTGTTACAAGTTATAAGTTTATAATAGAAGGGTAGGAAATGTACAAAACATTGACTAGCAATGTGCAAATAGTATAGTATGTGTATTTCATTTTATAAAAGATGATTCAGCATGAAGCGTAAAATGATGTGTCAAGTCAAAGCACTTTATTACACACTGCTTTTAATACATTCAGATAAGATGGTGACAAACGTCACATTTTTCAAAATTGACATTTTAAAATGTCATCAAACAAAAAACTATTTTCTCTTGGTCCCTGAAATGATTACTTTTTGTAAAGATGGGATTTTGACATGACAAAAGCATTAAAATAACGCAATCTTCCCCGAGATGCTATCTTTGGAAATGTAAAATACCGCTTTGTGTGATCTTGCAGGATCAATATGGCATAAACATGTGAACAAGCAATTATTCTCAAGTTAGGATACAATACGCATATGTATTTTAAAGACTGCAGTTCCAACGTTTTAACAAAAAAGTGACTTTTTCTGTTTACCTCTGGTGTTAAATAATCTGGTGTTAGACCAACATTTACATTTAAGATTTGAATATGAAGCCTCTGCCTCCTTTAAACCTTCACATTGTATACTTTCATCACAAATTGGTTCCATTATTATTCCTTATTCCTGATTCATAGTGACAACTTATCTGTGATGAATAATTCATGGGCTTCAGTAATGATTTTTTAGAGACAGAGGTGAGAGTAAGCTAATATTTGTCTTGGATCCTGCAGAGTTAGCCTGATACTGGTAAATGAGAGTTGGTCATGTGCTCAGTAATTGTATCTGCACTACGGCTGTCTGTAGGCCATACATATCAAATATATGCAACATTATTTATTGCCTCATTCACAGAAATAAATTGTAATGTCCTAGAAACGGCGAGTCATTTGTAGAGGCTGTCAAACTGTTATTATACACTGCATTTCTCCTGATATGAATGATCATATATGATGATTTTATGTCTTTGAGAACTAAAGACAATTTTCATTTTCAATAATTTTCTATATTCTATTATTTCCTATTTAGTTTTCCTCATGTATGTTCCTTCATTTAGCTGTTACATGATAAAGAAAAAAATAGTAACAAGCAATAGCTGATAATTAAGCTTAGATTAGATGGCCTTTTGAAGCAAAGTGACTGTAAAAGAGAGCTCACAATGTTGGCTAAAATATACATTTTTGGGTACATTTGAGCATCTAGGATTGGACAATATTGTCTGATTAATGCAATACAATTAAATTATTGCAGAGTATTGTAGCGGTAGCAATATTTATGATAGGCTAGTACATTGAAAACATTAAAAAAATGTTTTAAAGTTGTATTTACTTAATCATTTATTTATTATATATTAAATTATTAAAACCATCTTGCCAATAATTAGGCTATGAAAGAACGTGCCAGTGTAGTTTCTCTGATTGGTTGTTTTGGACCAGACGTCAGTTGTTCTCCTAATTTCTGGCTCTCCTTGTACTCAACCAGCTGCCTCTGTTTGACATGACTACTTTGTTGTGTTTATCACTTGTCATCATGTACAGTATATAACCTATGCTTTTCTTTTATTAGCATCTAGCTATTGCATTTTAGCTCCACATTATCCATTACTCAGTGCAATAGACACCCTGTAGCCATACAGATATGATTTCCATTTCCAGCTTCACAGCAGTGTTTTTTTTTTGCTTTCCAGCCAAATAGAAGATGTGAAAGAATTTACTCAATGATACTTTTGATTAAATGTCCACAATGTGTATAGTAGGCATAACTCAAACTTTCCACCTGCAACATAAAATTGCAGAAATTTAAATAAAGATGTCCCCTGAAGAACTGCTGACTATCAATAGTCCTCCTGCAGGCTGGTAATATGAGGTGAGCCAGTACTTTTTTTGCGAGGTGGCAGTTACTGTAGGTGTCTGATGGATTCAAATCTGCCATGTACGATGTAAACACGCTATAAGTGATAGGGAGGCAGAGAGGGGGGAGTCCCTTTGTCAGGCATGGCCTTGAATAACAATGAAGGCGGCACGGAGACATGATGTTACAGACAGCTAACCAACAACTCACCCTCACATGAACACACGCCCACCCTTCCTTCCTCCACATACTAATCACCCTCCTTCAAACAGCCCGATCCACTCTGAGTATTGTCTAATGTGCTCATCCTCGGATTCCAGCACAGAGGTTAGGAGGTGAATTATGGAGGATTATCAATATAAAAAATGACTCCATTTGTCTCAATCGTGCCAAGTGTTACAGTGCTGTTTTGCCAGAAAAGAGCAGCCTTTTGATCCCTAGCCAGAATCTTCACTCACTGTGTAGACTCACAAGTTAGTCCCTAAATGCTTCGCTCACAGAGGCTGAGGACAATCTGCCAGTTTTTTGTTGTGAAAACTGGGACAATTAGAGAGTTAAAAAAAAAAACTGCACTGCAGAACCAATCCAAAGTCTTTAGGGCAGCCTCTCATATTGGGCCGGTGACGTGCAGTTCATTATGTAGGATAATGGAGGGGGTGGGACCTTTTTCAAGTAAGGTGTGACCTTAACAAACTGTAAGGGCCGTAGGTTTGTTAGTGGTTGTTCTAGCCGCTGTTCAAGCAACTACCGTGCATTTAGAAATCCAGATGAGTTTGGCAGTGATAACTGTCATCTAGTGTTAACACGGTGGTTTTTACATGTTATCGTAATTTTGATTTGAATTTTGTATAGAATATTTAAAGTAAAGTTTCTTTAATTTGTTCCAAGTTTAGCTACAGGTTCATTTGTCTTGTCAAAAGTATTTCTGTCTGCAGGTTCTTCTATTTTAGTTTTATAAGATTTTGTCCCTTTAAAGAGAATATAGTGTAATTAATATAGGGTCAAAGTTAATATAGAGGTAAATTTAGGTGGTCTGTCTATTCCTCTCAACATTCACCATACTTGTGGACATCGTTTGATGGCTCGATAACACACTGGGAGCTTTACAGACTTGCAGAGGTTTACTTAAGGCTGAATCAAATTTTGGGATCATGAACTCATCAAAAAACTGTGACTTTGGTGAGAACTGTCTTAAGTTATAACATAATAAAAAACCTTGTTGCTGGGATTGAAAGGAGATCAAAGTTATGTTATTTGATTTAGTTTTGTAGTTCACACTGATTAAATTTGGTTTCTTTTTATTACCAAAACTTCCTTTTGTTTTTATTTCAGTAAAATTATAATATTTCTCACAGAACTTTTACTTTTCATGCCAATTTACAACAATTACAATAGCATACATGTTCTGTACAGTCACTGTTTGCAGTAACCTTTAGTGACATTGATGCATTCTTGACATGATGCTTCTAAACATATGTGGGATACAGCCATTACACTAACATATACATCAGTTCACATACAGTATTTATATGCTAATATATGCAGTATAATTAATTATATCTAATAGCACTCACAGGACACATTACCTGTTGGTGTTGAATCTTACAGGTTACTGCAGGATGAATTGTGCATTTAGGGATTTAGATAAAGCAGAATAAACACAGTAAGCAGCTTATTTAGAGTAAAACCTTAATAGTTTTAGATATTATTCAGTATACTGTGTGGATGTAAATGCAGAGTCTGTGCTGAGCAGTAGAGATACTGTACAGCCAATCAGTCTTGAGTCAGGCTGATAACTCTTCATCTCCCAGCACTAAGGAAACATGAATGGCGCTGTTTGAAGTTCTGCTGGTTGTGGAGAAGCAGCAGCAGGAGCAGCAGCACACCCTCAGGCCTCCTGAGAAGTGAGAGCTCATCTGACTCTGCCTCTTCTTTTGCCTGCTCTCTGTATCATATAAAGTCTCTCTGCATGATTTATTAGTTGTTTTTTTTCACGTACAGTGTGTGACATTTTTGTTCCCTGTTCCTCATCCCGACTCCTCCTCCTTATGTTCCTTGTAGCTTTAATTACATGAGTCAGCTCGGCTACCTCTATGATTCACTTCATTTCAGCTCTTTCTCATGCAGACCGCGGCTCTGAGAAGTGTCTGTAACACATTACTGCATTTTCTGCACAGTCGCTCAACTGAAAACACACACTGCTCTCTCACACACACACACACACACACACACACACACACACACACACGCACACACACGCACACACGCACACACGCACACGCACACAGAGGGATCGTTTGTGTGCCCAGCATTTTAATGACGTATCTGCCAATCAAAATAAATGCCCCTGACTATATTATACGGGCGTGCTGGATTTCTTGGAGAGGAGCTTCTTCATTTTTATCTTCTAAGAAATCATACTTTAGAATCCTATTTAGATGAATGGAGGAAATCATTTGTCAGCTGACTGCAATCGGAAAGATAAGGCTGGTTTCTTGTTGTTTTTTTGTTTAGTTTTTTTTTAAATTTCCAGGTGATGCAGCCCATCAGTGCTGCAGACAGCAGGGCTGAACGTTGAATATGGATATGACTTCAAAAGATTTTGACCTTTTTTGCTCGCCATTAATCATTTAATGTTTTAGTTTGTTAGCATTTCCCAGGATGGTTGGAGTTGAGGTTTTTTTCGCCATCTGAACTTTTTTTTTGTCAATGCACAAATTAACATTTTCCTGTGGCTTTTAAGTACAGGCTTTGAGTCCTTGACATACTAAAACAGAGCAGCTAATGTGACATTTCTGTGGAGATGATTTTAATTTCAGATGTGCGAGTAGGCAGGTGGGCCGACATGACGATGCACTCTGTTTTCCCCCTGCAGCTCATGTTGGATGTTGTTTTTAAAATCTTTTCTAACAGAGACAGAAAAGAAAAAAAAATAGCAAAGCAGGCAAAGTCTAAACTGTACATCTCCTCGCTCCAGTGTTGCTTCTTTGAAAGTTCGAGAGGCGGAAAAACAAGAACAAAAGTGAAATAAGTGCACTTATTGTTTGATGCCTGGATCCTGTTCCACGAGCCAGCCGAGTCTGCTGCTCTTGGTTTGAATTTGGCTTTAATTAGGATTCTGTCATATCAACACAGTTTCAACTACTTTAAGATGAGAAAAGTGGGATACTGTATCATCGGTTTCTGGCTTTTGTATGGCTCCTGTTGACAAAAGCTGCTATCCTTTGGGCTTAATTAAAACCATGTGTGGAATATTCTCAAGTTTCGATTGAGCTGCTATTGAATGTTAAATCTAAAGGTTAAGTTTGGGTTAGAATTAATTTGATCTCCTTCTACTTCTTCAGGCATGTGTGTGTGTCTCTTACTGTTCTGAACTCATCCCATCCCTCCAGTTTAACATTTCTCTTTCCTTCTGTCTCTTCTGTTCCTCGTTTTTTCTTCAATGAATTTCACGAGGCAGTGCATATAGATCCACTGAATCCCATTAATGAGGGTGGTGACCCTCCGGCAGCTTCCCTTGTCTCCTCCACTCCAGGGGTTAATAGGAGTAATTTCACCTTGATTAATCACACTAACAGTAATTGGCTATTGATAACTTGCTCAGTGGCTTCAGGTAGTTCCACGTCTTTCTTCACTTTCAGAAGATCACCTCTTAATTAAGCATCTATAAAAGCTTTACTGTCCTTTTTGATTCGCTGCTGCTCAGGTTTTATATAGCAAATGAAATATGAATGTAAAATGAGGGGACTTCTTGAAGGGAGCATATTGCTTTCTGTACTGAAGTTCAGATAGATTTCCGCAGACTGTTAAATGCCTGATGTGAGCGTTTATCTGAAGTTCTTTGATCAAAGTTTTCTGTTAGCTGCTTGTGTTTTAAGAAGCCAAAAAATTGCTTAAATTACTAATTATTTATATTTATTTTATGGTGATTTATTTAACTCATACTTGCCCCTTCATGTAGCCCCTCAGGGCAGCATCTCAAACTTTGTATGACTGCATTAGCTTTTCTTTGTCTACCTGTTGTCGATCACAGTGTTAAATTCAATCACTGGGAGGCACATTGCTTAGAGACGTCAACACGGTTGAGGTGCATTTTCATCAAAGTTCCCACGCGGCCAATGTTTTTGTCACTTCTAGCACTCTGGTGACTAGTTCGAGATATGATCACCAATCATTTTCCCGCCTGTTGTGACTCTCACGGTGCATGTTATGTTTTCTTTTTTTTCTCAATTAATCTTCTAACCTTTGATAGCCGGGTGACACAGTGGTAATAGAGACATACATTTCTCCTGAAGGCCCCAGAGCACTTCTGGGGGTGATGGATAGGCTGTTTAAAAGCAGACATCGATAAAGATGCTGAGCATTCATTTTACCATCAAGAAGAATACGTGCATTTTAGAGCTGGACATTAAGCACAGATAGAGCAGAACATAATTAATATACTGAGCTTAGTCTGGCATTATTACCTGTGGCAAGTTCTGGAAATACAGTTACAGTGTTCAAAGTGGAGTAATTTGCTGCAATTGTTGCTTGCTAAAAGCTTAATTTTCTTGTTAATATACTGAATTAATTTCTGGGTTTTATACTGGTGTAGTAAAATGATTCATTCTTTAATAAGTGCAGTATATATAAGTGTGGTAAGATTTGTTTTAGCTGTGATACTGATGCAGATGAATAATAGACAGGTGTTCACAGTTCAGGAAAACATTTAGGCTATAAAAACAAGTTTCACTGAAAGTCATGATGGAAAGAAAAAAGCTTTAAATATAAAAAATGAAGCGGATATAGGCTATTTTCTTGAGACTGAGGGGTGCTGTTATTGGAAAAACTCTGGAGCATATTCAGATATTGTATCGTGAATAATGCAAGAGTGTGTATAAATTGCTTTATAAATAATAAATGTCCAGGCAATAAATACTTCCAACCATAAGCAGTAGAAAGGTTTGCAAGAAGGACGTCCTGAAAAAGTGATAGCTCAGAGATCGTTAGGTGGAGTCGTGTAATGACGAATGATTACTGCACACTTCTCACGACATGCAGCAGCCTATGATGCCAGTGCTTATGCTGGCTAATAGCTGTGAAAACCTCCGCTTGTTAACAGTCATTGTCACTGCCAGTGTCAGTGTGTAGAATTGGATTTTTCAACATGTCTGACTGGATGGTGATGAAAATGAAACCTGCATAAAAAGAGAAAGTGTCAAAATTGTGAAATTGATAGCTGCAACTTCCAAAGTCCAAGAGAATTTCCATCCATTCAAACTGATTGGAAATACAATCATGTAGAAATAAAGAAATAAATGTATATTCAGGTATTGTAATCCACATTTCAAAGTTTTCTCAATAACTGTCCGTGATATTCAAGACAACACTGTACAGCCTTGAAATTTCACAATAATGTGATTTTGTAGAAGAGGCCCAACTTATCTCATGGGATTTCATACCTAACAGCTTTAGAGGTTTTGCCAGGTGCCTGTGTTCTTTGTGAGTTTGTAGATTTGTGGTTTTAATCTGCAAATCTTTGTTTACCTCGTGAAATTACGGAATATCTGTCTGTAACACTCATGTGGCTCTGTCTCAAATGGTTGTCAAGCCACCTTTTTTTGTTTGTTTGTTTGTTTGTTTGTTTGTTTGTTTGTTTGTTTTTCATTCAGATGCTGCATTTCAACATCTACACATTATATTACAGGATGCCTCTCAAAAAGTCACAGAAATGGAAATGCTGTTAGTTCCCTGCCACTTCACAATTTTCCAAAATCAGCTTCAGACACCAACAATGAAGAGCATGGCAGATTTAAAGCAACATTGTATTATATAAAAGAGAGTATTGGCTGTCTGTGGCTTCATCACACTGCTCTGCATTCAAATCCAATGAGCTTGTCCCCAGCTACACCGTGTTTCAAATGCAGTAATATTTCTGCCATTAAAAACAAAACCTTTGCCAGCCTGTTATGTTGAAATGTAGATTAGCAAATGCATATAATTGGATTCTACAGTGTATGCAGAGTATTATCTGTGGCTGTATGATTTGGCAGTACTGCAAAGGGCTGAACTCAGCAGATGGATGGATGCTGGCTCTTGGCACCTTGTCACAGCCTGCGTGTGTGAGCAGCTGAACACGCCTCGTTTACGAGTGCAGAGAGGATCACAGCTTTCTCTTTACGGTGACTCCCCCTCCGTGTCTTGAACCCTAAAATCCACTTTGTGGTGTGAAGAACGGACACGCAATCAATGAGCAAAAATTGATCGAAAAAGTTCATGGTTTAATCCAAGGACATTTCTCCTACCAGAGTGAGAAAATCAACCTCTGTGTGTCTCTTTAGATTAAGCTTGATGATGCTTATGATAATTACAGCTTTATGGTATTTGTTTTAACATAGAGGTGAAGACAAATGTGTAAGATAATATTTCTATAATGTGTTCTCATGGAAATTTGTCTTCCTCCCACTATCCACAGATACAGAGCACATTCATTTATAGAAAAATACAGTGTAAAAGCAAAATATGATGGCAAAAAATGCATCGGTGAGCATTTGTTTTCTTGTTGCTGTTGTGATCATGAACTCAATCATGTTGCATCCTGTTACATTTCCTGTAAAGTTAATAAGGTGTTGAATGATGTCAGTGGAATTGCAATATTATTATTATGCTTTTAAAAAGGTCTGAAGTCGAATTGTAACCAAAGCTGTCCATTTGTCAGATTAATCGTTAAAGACCAAGCCAGAAACAATCACTTTGTCTTTGCAGTCAATTTATTCATGTATAAAGTAGGTCAATTGTATCTCCTGCCAAGGTTTAGGAAACATAATCCTGATATTTTTGACATTACACTCGAGCCTCCTGATCAATAATGTTTTTTCAACCCCAGAGTCATAGACTGTACAATGAATGGGTGGAAATCCTGTCATCACTTTGCAGTGATTTTACATTTTTTCCATTCATCAAAAAAATGCACTGAAGTGATAAAACACAAAAAAAACTACAATCAATACTTTCTAAAGATATAGTACATAAATTGTCCTGTACTACTCTAATAATGCTTACCACTCATATTAAAGTAAATATATTTCTCCTCTGTAATGTTCATTTAGGGTTTTACAGAACCTGTATGGTCCCAAACCTTCTGCAGCTTTCAATGCCAATATACTCAGTTTCCTAAAAATCAGACTAGTGGCGCCATAGAGTAGAGCCAGAATCTTCTGTATTTGTTGATATTAGGAAACACAAATTGAATGCAGATTAATGAGCAGGTCAGTTCAAATGAGATGGATAGTAATGACCACGCCACTCACGTCATTCTGTCTGAGATTCAATTTCATTTCACTGCTAAGCTCCTTCTGTAATTTAACCACTGCAAGTCTTCGCAGTGTGTAACATTTCCAACATTTCCAAAGTCTCCTCGCCTGAGGCATGCATTCACACTTCAGACTGAACTTCTATGAAGACAGTGTGACAAAGGAGACTGCTTAGGGTTTCCTGTCTGTGCATGGGGTTCAGTATAAAACTGCAGTTCACACAACACTAGGTGTCCTACTAAAGATATTTTCTGCCGGAGTCACTTGAGGTCGAGGGACGTCATTCTTCTCTACTCCCCTTTCTTTCACCATATTCTCCCATAAAGGTCACTCCACGCTTGAATGTGAATATAGTCTCTAGAATGTGGAAAGAGAAAATAAAATGGCTTTTTCTTATCTGCCACTGGAGTGCTCAGTGGATAAATCCATCCTCCGCCTTGTCCTTCTTTTTCCTGGCAAATGAAGCTCCGGCAGTCTGTTGATGTCCGCCAGCGATGGCGTCGGTAGGAGCAGCAAGGTTGTGCGAATGTCGGGTAAACACAATTAGGGCCGCCAACCTGTCTCCCTTGGGAAGAAGTGACAGAGGACTTGGCTTCAACTTTTAAATGGCAGATGCTCCAGGATCGCTCCAGGTGGATCTGTCTGTTTAGGGCGGATTAGCGCAAATTTCTCTGTTTCTCAGATGGAAACTAGAAATAACCAGAGCTCTGCTGTCTGTGGGAGAGCTTTTCTGTTTCTGAATAAAAGGAAACATCTGTTTTATGTGATGCACATGATGATGATGATTATGATGACAATTAGGCAGATATGGACAATTATACACAAAAAGACTTTGTGAGATTGCTCAAAAGTTTGTGTGCATGTGTAGAAGTCTGGAGGCACATTGCTCTGTAAAAGGTTTCTGCTGCAGCTCATTAGCATCAGATGGCCTTCACTTGAACAGTCCTCTACTGTGAGACATCGTGTGTGTGATGACTTTATGAAGTTATTTTACAGTGTTTGACAGCTGGTCAAAATACATCATAGTTTCTAAATTTTATATAGTCTGTTTTACAACTTGTAGGCATTAGTGGAGTCAGCAATGCAATACTTATCCATATTATGGCTGATTAATTTTATAGTACAACTGTCAATATCCTCAATCTCAGTGCAGTGCTGCATGTTTTAGTAGTTGTAGTTTGGTTGTAGCAGCCTTTCATAACACATTTATTTGCAAAGTACTTTATTCTCATTCGAAGGATACAATTTTGCTTTGAATTAGTCTGTAAATACATAAATAAGTGTAATGCATAAAAGAAATGTAGCACTAGGTTTTGCAACAATAGTGAATTCATGTTTAAATTTCCCCTTGTTAAAAACAGTTGAAGTACTGATTTTCTGCAGACAGAGATTATAGCTATTGCTAGTTGCCAACTCCAGTCCGTAGTTAGGCTTTAAGTAACAGAAAGAAAGAAAAAGAATCGTATACAAGTTAAATACCAATTAAAACATAAAATTAAAAACATTTCAAGTCCTGCCATATAAAAAGTGCATACGGATCTGATTCTTCTGCAGCGAGTCTTTAACGGTTCTATCAAAAACCTTAATATCTTCATTTATTTTTATTTCGGTTGGCAATGTTTTCCACATTTGAGAGCCTATTATGGAAAAAGTCGACTGCCCAAAGGACCTATAATGGCGAGCAATTTTACATTTGCCACTTGTTGCACCCCTAGTGATCCTAATACTAAAAAACGTTCATAGAACATTTGGTGCCAAATTCTGTAGACACTTATAAACCACTTTGATGGATAACATTTTTAAAAGATTATTAAAAAATAAAAAAACTGAGCTAATTATACTGCATCAGTATGTGGCAGTGATGTCATCTCAAGGTGATGCCTGATGTCATTTTTCCATGCAAACATCATATCTGGAGCATTCTGCACCACCAAATTTTATGTTTACATGTATGCAGCCAATATATGGAATAACCATTTATTCTGCTCAAAATCTCCATTTCACTGCAACGTATGTGATTTATCACTCTATTATTGTGTTCCTTTTACTTTACCTTCCTCTTGCCAACATTTACATTTACTTTCCCATTAGATTAATGTCCTGGCAAAACAAATGATGACCCCCAACTTTTAATTAGCTTTGATAATGAATCTTTATGGAGGTTGATTATCATTTGAGGTGGGATTGAGTGAGTGTTCATTAGCTCACTCTGAGGTGGAGAGATAACAAATGGTATTGAAGGAAAGGGATATTTATGTCCAAGTGTGATTTACGCAGTTATCTACCCAGTGGGTCTGCCAGGTAGTCCAGTGGATATTATCCTTCTCTCTGTGGATGTGCATCATTTATCGCAATATTGCTGAGTCCTGCAGATGCGCTCGGGGATTAGAGATTTCCAAATTGAGATGAAAATGTGTTAAAGTGGAGTTTTACAGTGACGAAATGGCAGCATTCAAGAGTTTCTCACATCTATTCTACCTGTCTTGACACTAGCAGATGTGTAAATCACAATTTGTCTCTTAAAACCAGACAATCCATTTCAGTCCACGGTAATTCACAGCTTTTACAACCCAGAAAAACGTATTAAAGTAGTACTAGTAGTTGTGGTAGCGCTATTTTAGAGTTTGGAAGAAACTTAATCCTGTGGTCCAGTGCAGATAAAGAAATGCAATGTCAGAGGAAAAACAAAATTACAATATTTTGCTTGGCCACAGACTGTCCTTAAAATATTTATTAGAGTTGTAATGTCAGCTATTTCCAAATTCATGGGGCCTTTCTTTGACATGATATTGCCCTGCAATTTTAAAGTTAAGCTTAAAGTAAGTGTTTCTGTCATTAACATTCTGTTAAAACCTGTTGCCTATTTTTATGACATTTTGGTATGACTACTGATTGACAATGAAGCACATTAAAAGTTATTTGGTTTACAGGACTCCTCACTTACTTCAGCTCATAAACATTACAGAACAGGCAGACACTGTATATAATTATTTTTACTTTTTATTATTAAATGAGTAAAAATCACAAAAGGCAGGTTCAAGTCCACACCTTTTTAACATCAGTAGTGATAGTGCTATAACCGCTGAGTCAATGTGATGCGATGTTGTGGGTATTTGGTATTCCACTTTACCAGTCCATGTTTCTCCCTGTCAGACCAATCGTGACCTTTTCCTTTACTGTGTGATGCCAGCTCTGGCTGTGCCTCTGTATCCTAGTTTCCTCTCAGTCTGAACTCTGCCATGCCTACATCTTTACGCCAGGGACTGAGCTACAATCTCTCATTTGCTAATTCTCTTGTATCACCATAACGGAGCGGCATTTAACAAGTGTTTTTATAATAAGCTAGGTCATCGTGTGTGTTCAGCATTTTATCAATAGCCTGATACAAATGAGAGAAACAAATGTTGAGTCAGTAAATATGAGAGGGTGCATTGGCGTCCTTTCAAATGAATTTCTATTGAACTTATTCTCAGTCAGGTTTGTGGCATATTCACTCATGTCCTGTCAATTGAGCTTTTTATTCCTGTTTGGTTTAATTGTATTGCATGTAGGGATACAATATTGAGAAAAAATATATACTTTTTGTTTAATTACGGCTGTTAAGTGTTAAGTGAATTGCTGTTTTCAAGCAAAGGATGTGGATCAATGGCCAGCAGAGTCGTTTCTTCCTCTGAGTTTCCGGGGGGGAAACAAGTTGTGGTGTGTAAGTGTATCTGTGTGTATGTATGTCTGTGTGTGTGTGTGTGTGTGTGTGCCTCTTTTTGGATTGAATGGTGTAAATGCTTAAATTGAACAATAAATCAATCACTTTGTGGCCGTAACTCCAGTGCATTCAATTTAATGAATGCATCAACTTTGTTCAACACTGATTAAAGTGAATGCATTAGAGCAACGTGTATAAGAGCTACTTGGATGTGCAAGGTAAAGAAATATTAGTACATGCATGCTGATTTATGTGTAAGGTGTTTTTTTCTGTACTTGTAATGTAAATTATTTTTGGCAGCAAAAGCTCATGAGAGGTGTTTGAGCTACAGTGTGTTTATTTGTATTGTTTTATTAAAGTCTGTGTACTCTAGTCCTAAAAATTGTGGGAGAGTTGTGTCAAGTACACATCTGTTACTACTTGTTTGGTTAAGACACTCACTCCCCTGCCGGGCATATGAGAAAACACACTGTTTATTCATGTGAGAGAGCAAAAAAAACTGTTCCTCTTTCTGAAAAATCTCCTCATTTTGGTCTCCTGCAGTTTGACATGCAGAGGATCACCCTGGAGGAGCTGAAACACATCCTGTTCTACGCCTTCCGCGACCACCTGACCATGAAGGACATTGAGAACATCATCATCAATGAGGAAGAGAGTCTGAAGGAAAACTCTGGGAACTGTCAGACAGAGTTTGAGGGAGGTAAGCGAAAAACCCTGAGCGAACTTCACACTTAGGCGAGTGTGTGTGTGTGTGTGTGTGTGTGTGTTTGTGTGTTTGTGTGTTTGTGTGTTTGTGTGTGTGTGTGTGTGTGTGTGTGTGTGTGTGTGTGTGTGTGTGTGTGTGTGTGTGTGTGTGTGTGTGTGTGTGTGTGTGTGTGTGTGTGTGTGTGTGTGTGTGTGTGTGAGTGAAAGTAATCCATGCTGTCAGGAAGAATTTGAGCTTTCTCGTCAAGATCTACAGCCAACAGAGTCACAGCACACCTGCTAATTTATTGATTGGGGTGTTCGTGGGGACCGGCGTCAGGGGGCCACCTGTTCAGAAGCAGCAGAGATTAAATATGCAAAAACCAGCCATCCAATATTTATTGATATCAGAGCAGCTAAGAGTATTCTAGGACTTTTTTCCACTCAGCTGTTATAAAAACAGGAAATGTAATTGTCTCTTTCAAACAAATCATATCTCAAACCATTTGAGAACATTTTTGTCTGCATTCGATTGGTTTGTGTGCAGATTCAGTGAGTCGACCTTGGGAGCCCATCAAAATGTCTGCCACATTTTGATTGGAGAACCAGACTTAAAAAGTAATTTACATAAAAATGTGCATAAAATATTTACAGCTGAATTTGGAGACCAACACGCCTTTGGAAGCACAAACCGGTGCAAGTGCATTTGCTATTTAAATAACGTGGGCGCAAGGCAAGAAAATGACAACTGCGTTGGGGGAAACTAACAAAGACACATGCGTCGCGCCCCCCATCCGTTGTGCGCCGAGCGCAAGATGGGGCCCATGGATAGTTTTGTGTCACATTGCTCAGTTTGCAGTCCAGGCAGTTCTGTATAACTAACATATGTACAGGAGACTGCATGTTTACAAGCATCTGTTTGGCTGTTACTGAGCAGATGCTTGTTGCTGAACAGCCAAGAGAGACATTCAAATGAGAAGTTACTTAAATAAATGTACCTCTAGTCTTTTCACCTTTTTCTGAGATAGATGTCATTGGAGAAGTTAAGTCTCTTTCCACTGCAAAGTCAAAACAGATCCATACGCAGACTAACGAGGGACACCTTTTGTCAAGGTGGAAATCAAGATTATAAATGAAAGGTTAGAATTTGAAATTCACTTTTCTTCAGCTGACCTTTAGCCCACTTTATGCTGCATTTAGACACATTTCTAAGTAAGTACTTTTAATCTGTATAATGTGACATAAATGTGTTTTTACCTTGACTGATTCCACATGTGCAATTCAACTACTCTAAAAAGATGTCAGTTTTGTCTAGACACACATGCATTTTGGGTGTAGGAAATGCTGAGCAATAACATTCTCATTTCCTACATGACCTGAAGGCAGCATGGTCGAGCAGGATCCCAGTGTACTTTGTAATGAGTCCTGCAATGAGTCAAAAGTGCTTCAATTTGTTGATATTTCATTTCCTTATCAAAATCTTGTTATAATCATGGTCATGTGTGTGTGTCCGTGTGTGTATCTGTCCGCAGATAATCTCAGATACTACTGGACGCATCAGTCTAATACATTTTGTTCACAATTATGACTGCATTTTCAATTTGACTCACAATTAAAAAAAAAAAAAAATGTATAATGTCATTACTATTGAGCCTTACATAAAGCTTGATCTTTCATCTTTTTAGCAATCCTCACCATTTTATGATGTGTTATGATGTAGCAAAAAGCATTTCTGGCAAATTAGCTATAAAAACGAGGCTTACCTCCTCTGTTGCAGGCCATACGTTGGCCTTTCTTGTGGCTCAAAAACTGACATCCATAGAAAAGTTTGGTCTCATTTTGAAGAGGAACATCTGTAGATTAATTCCTTGTGGTCCATGTGGACCAAAATTATGCACAGAGGCCAAACAGCCTATTTTTTCTTATTATCAACAGATCTCTGTTAAGAGCCAAACCAACAATGAATTTATCCTACTTACAAGTATTGTATGTGCATCCAAAGCTTGATATATCTTATTCCTCTGTGCCATAAACGTCTGTCCTCCAAAAACAAGACACATCAGTTAGCTGTCAGGAACTGGGTGACATGTTACTTCGCCCAAAAGATTACAGTTAAGGTAGTTTGTGTTTGGAAACAGCTCCAAAGACAAATAATAGCGACATATTATAACCTTATATGTAGCACAACAACCTTGGTTTGGCTCTGCACAGGAGATTTGTACATAATAAAGATGGAGCCTTATCCTTTAATGTCACTCTTAAACACACACCAGCTTTTTTTGTGAATATGAGCTGTCACAGAGGCAATGCAGTAACGCTGGTGTCAAAGAGGATGGACACAGATAGCACCAGCAGTTTATCAGGGTCTTAAAACTGATGTTGAGTGATGACAACATGATGTTACAACTGATTTTATGATGAAGATGGACCACCGCAGGTTCATACAGAGCAATCACATTTGACCCGAGGCCCGTGAGTCCCACCTGCCACACGGGGACACCAAAATGTGCTTGGTCATAGAGAAATCAATAAATTGTGCCACAGTGAGATTCGTCCAGAGTACAGTTCATCATGCAACTCTGGTACTTAATGCTTCAGTTAACTGATATATGAGGTAGTATAAGAGGCACTTGATTTCCCTCTGGCTTCACCTTAGTCTGGAATCAATATGGTGTGGAGCTGGAAAAACAGCGGAATAAAGAATGTAACCACTGATCCATAGAAGTTCACCAGGCACTGATTCATTGCTGGACCAATTGCACGAATAGCGTAAAGCGCAGAGGAACATGCTGGAGCAGCTGTTCAGGGAGCAGCCTGGCTGACAGACGCGAGCGTGGAAATCGACTCTGATCCATGAATGTCACAGCTGCTATACAGGTGTGTAGATTAAGAGCCCCCATTTTACCAATATGTTTATATTACATGTTTGTGATGCACGATTGCAACATGTTGCTGCGAGTAGACCCTTGAGTTCCTTCTCAAGATGTTTGGTTTTATTTGGTAATATATAATAAAAAAATAGGTTACAGTTTGATTGTTTGTGAAGTGTTTCTACTGATTATCCACTAAAGAATAATGCGTCTGAAGCACGTGTGATTATAGACAGCTGTAGGTCAGCAGCCTTGGAGACCAGCACACACCTCATTACCTTCATGACCACAGTAGCCCACTGAGGAAAATCACTGTGGACATTTGGCAGTGGTGTAGTTACTTTGAGTGACTGAGGAGGTGTTTTACGAGGCCGAGAGCAAGTTCAGGCGACTGGGCTGAAAACTAACGTCTGGACCCCAGCTCTCCCATCTTCATAGTCAAAGCAGCAGCCGAACACATGTTCTTTCCGTTGACACCTTGTTCACCTCACCCTGACTTAAACAGCAAAAGACAGATAATTGAAATCTCAACTGAACTGCAAAAAAACAACTACTTTATCAACTCAGGCTCTTTCAGCTTTTAAGACATTTAGCCTCATGCGAGAACACATTTACATATTTGAATGTCCCAGGTTGGATTCAATAAACTTTCTTACATAACTGCCTGAACTATACTGGTGGAAAGAATATTAATTTTGCAGTAGGTTTGTTTTAGTTGTATATTTTATTTTAGTTCATAGTATCATATTTAAACTCAATTTTCATTCAGATTGATATTTTAAGTCAAACAAGCATTTCTGATCTTTTGAAAGGGGCCATCTGTCCAGCAGGTCAGGATCCCTCATAAATTTCATTTGCACCTAACAGAAAATTGATGAGTTTATGTAAAACAAGAAAAGATCTGATGGATTATTTCACTCTTTTGCAGTTTTCCCTGTCTCTCAGAGGGTTGCTAGAAATGATTATCAATGTCTTGAAATTGAATAAAGTACTTTGCAGCATTAGCATGAAGGACACTGAATTCTTGTAAATTCTTCGAACAGTTTGATTTATACTAAAAATCTGTGAAATAATCTCATGCCAGACAGTGTTTTATTTGGGGGTGGGGGGGTTTATATTGACCCAGTAGGTGGAGATTTTTGTGTCGCGTCACAAGAACCTTGGCCTTTAAATAAGCGGCTTGTGACTGAAGTATCACCAGTTCAAATCTTCAGCAGGTTAAAGGTTTACAGGATAAAACTCCCTCATTTCCACTGCTCTGGTGCCAATGGACAACAGGTCAGGCTGCGGTTGTACTAGGCAACTTCCAGGTGTGAATATGAGTAACTCTGAGTGTGAGCCATGGCTTCCTTTGCTCTCAGAAAATCAACTTTGGTTAAATAAAGGTTGTAAAAAATATATATAGTCTACTATAGATTGCGTACACACAGGAACCGAGATTAAAGATCAACATTAATCCAGTGTTCGAGTTATATACAGTAATGATGGTTACTGGCTTCAATAGCTTATTCTTAGACAATCTGTTTGGACAAAAGGCACTTTTTATAGTATGTGAGAGTCTGGAATAGTATTTTTCAGCTGGAGACTGCCAGCTAATGATTTCGCCTCAAAGCTTCAGCCAAGAAAGATGTAGCAATTTCTGTCCAACTTTCCACATTGCATTTTCTTTGGAACAGCAAGAAGGATTTTTGATGACCTCAGTGCTTTTTGAACTGAGAGTTAAAAATAGAGTGAGTGAGAGAGAGAGTGAGCCATGTGGTTGTGGGTCATTGGCCCAGGTCCCCCTAATTACAACACAGCCCCGGTAAAATCATTTCTCACCACTCGCAGTCTTCACCACAGGGAGGAAGAGCAGTTGACTTACCAGCCGACGCCGGAGGTTGATTGAACCAGAAAATTATCTCACAAAGAGAGCCTGGACTGCTGTTGTGTGAATGTGTGTGTCAGCTTGGATTTCTAAATAATATACTTAAGTTCAACATCCCTGAGGTTGTAATTTACTGGCATTCTCATGATATTATGGAAACAAGTGCAGTCCTGTGTTACATTTTGCAGCTGTTGATGCATGAAAATGGTACTCATCACACCGTACCATTGTTTTTTACAATGAAATGTTGAATATCTTAACTTTTTTGTCTACCCTCATTAATATACATATATGGGTTTGGACAAAACATCGATCAGTATAACACAATATAATTTAACAGCAATACAAACTACACCTGTACATTGAATTAACAAATCTTTCAAACATGTTTATACAGATATTAACATAAACCTTAGGATTGTTTGCAGAGCTTCTGTATTAGACTGCATTAGTTTTACAAAGTGACTGGGTGTATGTATTTGTGTATGGTATGTAACAGGGTTTTGTCACCATCTGATGACCATGATCAGCCATAATTAGGGGTACTCCACCGATTTAGGATCACACTGCCATTAACCCTTAGATGCATGACCTACCGATACCTACACTCTTCCATGAGTGGGGTCAAAAATGACCCCAATTAAAATGAATGCATTTTATGCTGTAAACTTAAGAAATGTATTTCATTTTGGTTAAAGATGATGATTTGAATTATATTTTGGTCAACAAAATAATTATTTCATGTTTGACATGGTCATTTATCACTTTTTTATAACATTTTTATCCCAGCTTTTAAAAAGGTCAAAAACGGTTAACATCCAAAAAGTATCCCAATTAGAATCAATGCATTTAATGCAATATTATAACACAAGAATGATTTCATGTTTTCCATGCTATCACAACTTCAACATTCATTGTTTGTGTATCCGTCTGTCTGTCTATGCATGTACACACACGCGTCTTCTTTCTTCTCACTGTGAGCAGCTGTTACAAACTACTTGTTTCTGGCTGTGAGCACTGCACACAGGGTCACTGCATTTCCAGCAACTATTGGTGGCTTTGCACACATCTTACACCTCTTTCTCTTCTGTAGGCCCTGTCATAACCCTAACCCTAACCATCATAGTGAGAGTCTGCTTCTCTACACAACAAATGCAGTAATGTTAGCTATCTTAGTTACCTAGTGTTAGCTAACTAGAAAGTAATTTGATAATAATAATTATAATAATAATAAAAATAGGTGTGATTTATATAGCACCTTTCACATATCCAAGGACACTTTACAATTTGATGATGATAACACAACACTATATCACACAAAAATCATGTATTTGGAAATTAAGTTCATATTTTATAACAGCATATATATTCTCAGGTATAAAAATGATGATAATACTTGTACTAATAATACATGTATGTTGCTGTGAAAAAATAATCTTTAGGGGTGGTGAGACTGCTGACATTAGATGTGTGGATCGACAGTAAATATATACCTGACAGTCACAGTTGATAAAAATCAAAGGTTCCTAGGGTTAACCCTTGAAATTCCATAGAAAATGATTGGGGTCATTTTTGACCCCGCGTATGGAAGAGTGTGGTACTGATACAAAAAATGTGATTACTTAAAAAATATAACAATTAGATACAAATCCAAATGGCCTCGTGTCAAAGACAACCTATTTGAGGAATACATGGAAGATTAAACGATAAAAATTTAAAATTACAATGATATTGCAAAAAAACTACTGCTGGGGTCATTTTTGACCCCACTTATGCATCTAAGGGTTAAGTTGGGGGACTAAAATGAGAGACTAAAAAAATAATGAACAAAATTGCAGAAGCAAAAGCTGTGATGTCCTAATTTATAGTCCTTTAGTATGGGTCAAGCTCCAAACACGCTCAATCCTAAATTTCCCATAATGCGACTCAATAGCGTCTTTCATTATGCTCACTTCTTTCAAGCTTGACACCTCCATTTTGTAACTGTGATGACATCATCGGGGTTACTTCTTTAACATTAGAAAACTCCCTTCAGAGCCACAGCTGACATTTTATAGCCATTTTCACAGGCTGAGTAGTTCTCCTCATAACAAGTTAACTGTGTGTAAAAATGTTGGCATGCCACTTTAAATAAGCCTTTAACACCATATAATATGATATTTAAACATAAACTGTCTGTTCTAATGTGTTGGTTTTTTGTTCATAGTTTAAACATTCCCATACTACTGTGGTCATTTTGCTGGTGTGTGTCTGCTGCTGTGAAATCAGTCTGGTCCTGTGAATTGTAACGCTCACCTCAGTGTTCCTCTCTGCTGGTCACTTCCCAGCAACCCGCTGC
Source organism: Scomber scombrus (assembly GCF_963691925.1). Taxonomy (NCBI): domain Eukaryota; kingdom Metazoa; phylum Chordata; class Actinopteri; order Scombriformes; family Scombridae; genus Scomber; species Scomber scombrus. Next base: position 23,592,702 of record NC_084974.1, read on the forward strand.
TCATTCAGCTGGGATTCAGAGCAGAACCCTGATGTGAGATCACACCTCAACTGTGTTTCTTTTGGTCTGAAATGTAGTGGAAAATCTCTCTTCACGGCACATTTTTGTGGCCTAATTAAAAGTTAGAAGAAGTAGAAGATTTGTTAAATGTCACCTTGTTTATTGGCAAAGGTTTTGCAGCTGCTTTGCTTGTCAGAGTCAGATATCTTATTTTTGTGTTGAATCTGGAATTCGTCTATCATAAGAATGTATGAAAGAATAAGTCCAGATTACTCAGTGCAGACTTGGGTGTCTTTTAATTTTGGCCTTTTTTTTTTTAATGTTAGACTTTACAAGCATCAGATCACAACATCTACCTCCTAAGATCACACATTTTTCTGGGGTCCTTTGTGATACTTGGTTTGAATTGAATTTCTTCTCCTAATAAACCACAAACTAAATCTCTGAGAGGAGTAACATGACTCAAATATTAGGGTCTATTGGTTACAGTACTTGATGCCACTCTAGTTTGAATGGCATCTGACAAAGACCAGGTTACTAAGGAGAAAAAAAACTCCACAAATTAAATAAACGTAGATGTACACCCCAGAAAATGATCAATGCCAGAAGCAGAAGTAGTACCACCCTTTAAACTGCCTGTTTTCTAATTTATGTTCATCTTTTTCTCATTTTTCTTTTAGTTCACCCTTCAAAGAAAAACCGCCAGACTTGTGTGAGGAAGAGCCTCATCTGCGCCTTTGCCATGGCATTCATCATCAGCGTCATGCTCATCGCGGCCAATCAGATGCTGAGAAACGGCATGGAGTAGCTGCTCCCACTGTGAGCGGGAAACAAGCCAGCCTGCATGTGCATGCCAGTGGGTGAGGTCATATCCCTGTCGAAAAGAAAAAGAACTTAAAGGAATGACACGCAGAATAACCATCAACAAATTCAGTTTTTTAAAATTATTCTTAATGAGGTTTTATTTTTGAAAAGGTGATGCCTCTCCACTTGTCGTTCAGTGAAACCATGAAGCCAGCATGAGGAGTCATGCAGGACTCCTCCCCCTTTACTCTGACAGGGACACTCAAGGGCTGACATTACGCATAATACTTTGTCGTCTCTGTTTCCCTGATGCAATAAAAAAATGTTTAAAAAAATAAATTAATTAAGTGCAGGAGTTCAGAACTGCTCACTTTTCCAGTAGGCGAGATGTGACGTGTGTGTCTGCAGATCTGTCACCTACAGGAGTCTGATGAGCTACCTGGGCTGCAGTCAGGGCCCCGAGAGAGAATTTGAGAATGGGAACAATTGCCCTCTTATTATACTTTCTGGAAGGAGGATGGCGGAGCTCGCTGACATTCAAGCAGAAGGATCTGTACGCGTCAAGCCACAGCTCCTGGAGATCTTGTGGTGCTACGATACTTCAGCTCTCCAACTTTCTATTTTCAACTACTGTGTCTGTGGGCTGGTATGAGGTGCTGGCATCAGTTCATCAGTCCTACACATCAAGCAGTCAAGCGAGTAAAATATTGAATGGTAACTCCAGGTCTGAGTCTTGGCCTTGTGAGCATAGGAGCTCTGAAAGTCTCTACGTTTTGGTTTTGGATCTTTCTCCTGTTTGGTGAACACTGTTCAGAGTGGAAAGAGGTTTTTTTTTATTTTTTTTATTTTTATTAAATGTAAAAAAAATCCACCCTCCAATACTCTCACACTATTATGCATAATCTGTCTGTGGTGTTCAGTGAACCCCAGGATTTATTTTGTGAGGTGATTTAATTCAACTTTTTGGTGGACCTAACTTTCTCTCTCTGTCTGCCTTGTCTGCTTCTGCTTCGTACGTTTCCCAGAATGACTTTGGACAGCCTCCATACAGAGAACAGGTGTGAACCTATCACATTCAGCCATGTGTTAATGTGTAGGTGGAAAGAGCGAGGGCAATTAATGGAGCAAAATAGAAAGAGGTTTTCCAGCCGAGGAAACTTGAATTCCACCTTTTTGCTCGAAATGAAGTGTGTGCTGTGGCTCTGGCGTCTTCTGTGCAGGATTTCATCCTGAGCGCTCTGATTAATTGAAGGTTTTGCTCTTTAATTCTTGGGAAAACCCGAACATATCATTAATGTTTTAAATACCTTTTCATTACAGTACATTACAAATACATACATTTTGTCTGCTTTCCAGATCCAGTCTAACGCAACATCAATATATACAAAAATAAACACAACCAAATTGAGGGTATAAAACCACTAACAGATGACTCAATAACAGTGTTGAGGTATTAAAGGGTGGATTTATTTTTTGTCATTAAGAATCAAGTTGATGAATTATAACTTGGTGCTGTGAAAATTTTTGATCTCCTCAAGTTTCCTGCACAAATTGTTGTGGTCCAAAACAATACAGCACATTTTTATATGTAGTCTATGCATCCTGCATTACATAAAGTAATGAGTTAGTTATTTATATATTATTTCTTAATAGACATTTTAAATAACATAAAAAATGTGTACAAAACTTTGAATTATTCAGTATTTTATCAACATGTCATATCCTCATATCTAATTGTAAAACTTAATCTAAAGCCATACATACATATTTGATCCTCACAGTGATTTGAATTATTATTGGTTATCAGCTTTTTTTGGCTGACAGAATAACAATTTAGAGTAATGTTCAAAACCTGTAGCTACAACCTGAATATGATCTCTGAGCAACACAGGGTGTAAAATCATCAAGTATGCATCAGTGACACAGTTAAGACCTAATAAAAATGAGTGTAATAGAAATCATTGTGACTGCACGAAATCCAATCGCTTCATTTTAAATTATTTTGTAGCACGACAAACTGCAGAAACCTGAGGCCTTTGAAAACTTCCTAACAGCCCTAAATGATTTAAAGATTTGTCTTCACACGCTGACTCCAGCTGAAGTCGGCCCTGAACTCCTGCACTGTCACTCATCTCCACATATGAACTCAGCTAGGTGTCAAAAACACTCACATTATTTAGTGCATGCGATCACGTCAAGTCAGTGTCGTCTGTAAATAACGTAACCCACGTCTGACGTGTCTCCAGTGTCTGTTAAAAGGTGTACAGTATCTCTGTATGTGCATGACCGTCGGTGCCCTCTGCTCACTCAGGTTCAGAGGTGCAGGGAAGGAGCTCAGCAAACAGAAAGTTGGCTGCTTCATCACAAACACACCAGACGCAGGCGGAGAAGGTCCTTTCTGCTTCCTCTCAACCCTCTTGCCAAAGCCATAGAACTCAGCAGAGGTCAACCAGACAAACACAATATAGACGCTTTTTCCTGTTCACACATGGAAACACAAGATCAAACGGGCATTTTCTTGGCAGAAATACCATGCAAGATTTGGTTTGTTCCTGCTACTGTTTTTTGCACTGTTCAAGTCGTCCATTCCAACGAAATGACAAGGAGGGCTGCAAGTTTGTGCAAGAGTGCCATCTTGAGGTGAAGCGAGATCATGTTACCAATGCTGTCCCCATCACAGTGTTTGTGTTTATGTCTCACTCTCTAAGTAAACACTATGGGAATGTAATGTCAGACAGGACTCTCATAGCATTATACTCACAATGTCTGGCATATGTTGATCTGTAATGTTAAAATATAAGGATTTTTATCTATAATGTATAGACTGACTTTGATCTACCACTACTGGTGGAGCAGCACTTGTATGTGAACACATAGTATTTAAACAGTATATTTATAGGAATAGATTTCTTGCCTATGGCAGAAAAATCCGTTTGAACCTGTGAAAGGTTTCATTCACAGATGATTTATCAACATCACATTTTGGAAACTGAATAGAGCACTTTGTGCAGAAAACAAAACCTTGTAGGTCACACTGGTTATGATTTTTGTTGTTTATCTGAAAAAGCCACACTTCTTAATTTTCTTCTTCTTCTTTTAATCTGTCTTTGAAATTTTCCGCCAGTTTCACAGCTCACTGCTGTTATGTAGTGGTTAACTGGAAAGTGTTGTATCATTTATTGTTCTTTGAGAAGAACTTTGTCTTTAAAATTCAATTTTTAAAATTTGTGTATGATTTTATTTTGTGGATATGAGTTACAGTCTCTGTGTTTTACAGTTTTGCTGTAATTGAACTGTCCCCTGCAGAACGGTTGCATGTCTCAATCGCTAAAGTAGAGTTTTAATTTTGAGGGAAATGCAGTGTCTCTCGAGTAGCATGTTATGCTAGGACCCCATGTGTTTTTTGTTATGTAACTTTGTACATAGCTAATATGACAGCATATCTATTGGACAAGCACATATTATAAATACTTTGCATGTGCAACATTTAAACATGTAGACTAGAGAGAAAGACTTTCAGTTGTACTATTTATTAGAGGCATAATAATTACAAATTTGTAAATACTGAAATCTGTACAAAAGTTAAATGATGAAGAATTGATGCAATAAAACATTGTTTTTTTTAAATGGTGCTTAAATTTATTTTACACTGGATTTATGTTAATTGATAACTTATTGTGTATTTTAGATATTTTCTAATTTATTTGAACTAAACACTCATTTTAAAGAATTGTGGGTTAGAGTTCATTCAATCACAGGAATCGATCCCTCCGTCAACTTTGAAGCCATTTATTAACATGGAACAAACACTCCTTAATACATGTTTAAAATGACTCATTGATCCATAATCTGCTATTAATGATTGGACCCTTAAATGGCTCACACATTGTTCTCCTCAGTTTTGTCTTTGTCGCTGTGAGCATCGTGGACAGACTCTTCAAAAATACCCTAAGTAAACTTCATCAATGTAAAAGAATGAGAAACACATGTAAATGTCAAATTTTTAGGGCTTTCATAGAAGTGCATTCACAGAGTAATGTTTTACTCCTAAACTGGCACTTTAGACTTTGTGATTGTCAAAACTTTGAGGAATCCAAGCCCCAGTCTTGAAAATTCAATTATAATAGCATGGTCTAAGGGACAGAAATGATCTAAGGCAAAAGAGGGAGAAAAGGATACAGAGCAGATGTCATCATGACAACGCTGATAGATGAGGGAAGAAATGCAGCTGCAGAGACTGTCACAACTTCAATCAAAACTGTCGATATGTGTCAGTAGATTCAGTGATGTGTGCTTGAGCAGAATATGCACAATGTATCTGGTGACACACTGTGAGTCACTGTGGGTACGAGCCAGTGCTAGGCGATATGGACAAAATCAAACCGTTACACGACATCTCATAAAATATTTTACACAATCTGATTTTAGATAATCATCAGTAAATGTGGATATAATGTCTAGATTGGTGAGACAAAGTTCAGAAATAGGTTATTCAGAAAATGGCATCACTTTAATGTAATGCAGCTTTCAAAACCAGGAAAAGACAGTGTCCATGCTACATTATGATACGTCAAGGTCCAAAACAATATCTAGTATCACATCATGATATTGTTTTAATATTAATACATCACTGATCAAAAGTAGGGGCTGTGTAAATACTGTGAGATGTAAAGCTTCAGTTTTATCTACCAATGTACTACATATTATCTATGTGGCACCACACTAAGACCACAAGAGGGTAGCCTACAGCACTGATCTAGTATCAAGACATTGAAAGCAGCCACATCCAGTAAATATATTGGCTTATTATTATTATTGTTATTACCACCACATGCAGAAGATCCAGAATAAGTAAAATGAGGACAAAATTTCCCACTATAATTTTACTTGTTTGATTTTGCCCCTAATTCTTTCATCATGTTTTTCAATGTCTCATTTCACAACCAAACCCAAAACTTATATTGTGATATTTTATCTGTCCAGCTTCTGCATATCACATTGTCGCATTTTCATATTGAAGCTATATTGTTGTGCTGTGTTGTTCTCTGTTTAATGTCTGTGTTCGTATTTTAAATAAACACGTCTGAACTCTTCATCCAGAGAGCAGGTAGAGGTGATGATGATGATTCCGCTGCAGGGACACTGACCTGCAGCCAGGCTGCCAAACATGGTGCCAAACAGTGCACATGTTGACATGATTATTTTTAATAACACTGATTATCTGTCCTGTTATTAAAACCAGCTTTCATTACCTGCGGACAGGGAGATACATACTGCTGCTGATTAGGACATTAATGTCAATATAGAAACTATAAATGAGTTATTATGTGATGTTTAATTACTTCGCCAGCTGAAAAAAACACAATGATGTAACCAAATTAAGATTTCACCTCTAAAACGTATAAAATACAGTATGAGGTAAATTATTTAGATTATTTTAATTGATCAGGATTAAACTGTCCTTAGTGTTGTTTACTGTACCAACTGTGACATTTAGCAGGATTTAAACAAACATATATTAATGCTGTTTCATGTTTGGGATGATGAGCAGCCCTTTTGTTCAAGAGTCTGATCAGCATTCAGTGTTATGTTAGCATGCAGGCTCTGTCCTGACCTCCAGAGCCGCGCCACCCTCTCCAGCGCTCTACGAGAAACAGGCCCTTGTGCTCCCAGCAGGCTCCTCCTGTTTCATTTACATCTTAAACATTTAGCTGATGCTTCACCCAGAGCAGCTCGGTAAGAGCAAGCAGTAGGAGTTCAGCGTCTGGTTCAAGGGCACACAGCAGCTGCAGGATTGAATCCATAACTTTTCATTTATAGGGACAGGAGTTTAATGTTGGGACACCTGGCCACCTCAGATGCTGTGTAATATTTTGGTGTACCACTCTTATAAAGGATATGTGATTAAACTATTCATAAGCCAAGTTGGTGTTCAAAGTTGGACCAGATGCTATGCAGCTGTAGCAGAGGGTGAAATCTCTTTTGAAGTATTTTATTATCAGCTGTCAGCTTCACAGCATGAGGTGAATTTTTTTGACCAAAACCATTCAAATGGATGGGGCAGTTAAAAAGAGAGTGACCCAGCATGCTATTTCTAATTTTGCAGTTTCAAGCTTATCTTTAGTCCAGTGAAAATGACTTTTACATGTGTGAGTTTATCAGTAGAAAATATGAATGTTAACAAGTTGAGGTAATTTCATAATTTAGCAACATGGTACTATCTATAAACATTAATGTAACAGTTTTGCACCAGAAGAACAATTCGATCTATTCATTGAGAGTGACTAAAAATGAACATACATAAAACTAATGACACAAAACATTGATGAAACAGTACATACTTAATCAGTATTTCAAATACCACATTTCTATACTCTAAAATAAAAACTAGGCAAAAACCAGGAAACCAGTTGTTTATTGGAAGACAATCTTGGGAGCAAAAATCCAACCGATAACATGTAATTATTTATGACATCATATACATCTCAGTACATTGACAATATCGGCCTTGAAGGCCTCGAGCATTTCCACAATCAATACACTTGTGCAGTTTTCCATTCTCGGTTCAGTCTTCCTTTCATAGTCTGCAGTTTTATCTTCTTCAGTGCTTCAGGCTGCAGCCTGATAGTTTTGGCTGTCTGCAGTATTTATGGCACTTAGCAAGTAACAAAATGAATCAACTCGATCTCTACTAAACTTTGTCCCCATGTGCATACAGTACTTACAATCATGCTACAAGATGTACTGCATTTGGTGCTACAGAATGCTTTGAGTAAAAATTACAATAAAAAAGACAAATGCGTTCACAACATATAAAACCATGATTTTGCCTAGTAGCCCTCAACAATGTGATTTGAGATGGTTTACAATAACTGCGGAAAAAAGTAGGCTCTAATACACCATGTAATATTTATTATGAATGCATTTTTCTTCATAAATATTTACAGTCTAGACTTCTGTTGGAAGAAAATAAAAATCACTATTGGGCATTCACGTTAGATTCAATGTTCCGTAAATAAATGCCTGTTAAAAGCAGGCACTAAATCGTTTTCAGGTATCTTCAACTAAAAAGTTGGGAACCACTGATGAAGCCTATTAAAAACTACAGATGTATTCTGCTGAGTGCATTTTACTGAAGATTTAATTCCAGGTATTTTATTATTTTACACATCTTAAAATGCATATTTATATGATACATCATGAAATGCAGACACATTCTAGGGATGAAGACATATTTTTTCCCCTTTCAGACAGTTTTGGACTGTCTTGACTGATCAAATCTCCATCCTTAAACATAAAAACATTGTAAATGACTGGCACACAGAAATTATGGCAACGTCACATTGAAAGTTTGTCGAGAGAGAGAGAAACAGTCCTCATGCAAAACTTGCATCTTTTTTTAATGTCCAGTTTAAAAAAAAAACTAAAAAAACTTTTTCACAAAACTCATAACTGAGAGTTGCACAGCTCATCACTTTTAAACCATCTCCATCTTTTCTTGAGAAGACGAGGAGCCTTTGCTGCATCAGCTGTCCCACAGCAAAGCTGAGCTCGAGTGACAGCACTTAGAAATGGCTTCAGTTGTCATTGGTCCCAGTGAAATTGGCCGATGGGCTACTGTTTCATGGTGTTCTTGATGGTCCACCTCTGTCCAGAGCAGGGCTGCAGGACCAGTAGGTGGCCGAAGTAAACATTAGCTGGCACCACTTCCAGACAGCGTCCTGTGGCTCGGTTTATGATCGATTCACTCTGCAGGGCGAGAGGAGAGACCGTGCTTTGGTTTTAATAGGTTTTACAGATGGTCTTTGTACCACATGAGACTAAAAAGATGTTACAAGAACCAGGCCTGATGTGGGCAGATGTGTTTCTAATTAAACCTTTTCAGGTAACATATTAATTATGCATAAAGTGTTTGTTATACTAAATGAACACAGAAAACAGTTGCTTTAAAACTGAAAGACCACTGAAAAAACAACTTTCTACTTCCACTGTTGTGTTCTTCATTCAAGGTCTGCTGTGTTCTCTGTGTGAATTCCGTTCTTCTGGCGCTAACAAAGCTAAGAGTTTTAACACAAATATTGTTTCAACATTATTTTAGAAGATACATTGACTTACACACAAGGTAAAGTTGTAATCTCACCATTTATATATTCTCTCTCACCCCTGTGCTCCTCTCTTACATTCACATTATTACATTACTTCATCTCACCTGAGAGAAATGCCACGTCTTCTGCTTCACGTTGGTCACCTTGTCACAGTTGAGGAGCTGAGGGAAGCTGCTGATCTGATCGTCCACCACACAGCGAGTGTCCTCCCCTGTGCTACCCAGAGGGCCCAGGAACAGCTGACCCTCTTTGGTGTAACGTCCTAACTGAGGGGAACCAAACACACAGTACACGGACAGTCTGAAACATCATGGATTTTGTTGTTTATCTTGTTTTCAGAGTTTCCTACCAGCTACTCAAATTTAAGTCAGAAATGCTGTAAGAAAGCTAATTTGCATTTGTGGGTGTTTTTGGTGAACTAAGGTGACTAAACATGCAGCAACTAACAGCTGCAGTAATGACCTGAGCTTTGTGATAACGCTGATAAAAAGAAGTAAAGAAACAGAACTGAGTGAAGTTTTAGCAGGTTGCAGTTCCAGTTAAAGTTTGTGTATATGGTAATAACTTTATCTATTATGCAGGCTGATTTTTTGCTTACAGAAATAACATGATCCATGTTCCAAAAAGTGCTGAGAGCCTTTGTCTTGGGATACTAAGTGATAAAGCCTACTAAGTGGAAGGTTTTCCAGTGAAACCCCCACCCGTCGTATCAGTCTAAATCACAGTGTTGCTTCAACAGTGTCCCAACCCACTGAGATGCCTAAGATTAGCTTTCCTAATGAAATTCTGTTGTTTGGACATTGTTGACAAATCTGCGCGAAGTAACACAGGAAATAAATACAAAATAAAACTTCCTCCTAAAGCGTGAGTGAAATTCCCCTTCGTTTCATCTGCTTCTGTAACTAAATGGATATTTTCATAGAGGGTGTGTCTTCCGTCTTGACCTTCTGAAAACCTAAAGTGTGTTCCTAAAGTTTTTAGTACATATTCTTAGATTACATAAATGAGTATCTACTGGATGGTAAAATCTGAGATTAAATAATAATTATTTATATAGCATCACCAGTTTTCATCAGACTTTGACAATGTGCCCAAGACTCATCAGATTTGGTTTCAAAAATGTATCGCCTGGAAAAAAAAGCTACAGTTTTACATGTCGCAGTGTAAGAACTTTAAGTGCAAAGAAGGCTACAACAGGATAAAGGAGTTTGGTTTTAGTTGTGTTTCACTCAAGTCTTCAACAGTTGTAGCAGCCCAGTTTCAGTTCTTCCTGCTGTGGCTCAGGAGATAGAGCGGTCGTCCATTAATCGGAAGATCAGCTCCAGTCTATGTGTCCTTGTGCAAGAGACTTAACCCCAAATTTCTCCCGATGGCTGTACCAATGGTGTATGTATGTGTGAGTGAATGTTAGTTTCCTTCTGATGAGCAGGTTGACCATCAGTGTGTGAATGGGTGAATGTGACATGTAGTGTAAAAGTGCTTTGAGTGGTTAAAAAGACAACAAGAGCACTATATAAGTACAGTCCATTTACCATGCAGCATTTTTAAAACATCTAGAAATCCCATGTGGGCCCTCTAGAGGCCACTGCTGCTTTTTAAGACATTTCTGGGTGCAGTCACCTGTAAAAAGTGCGTGACATCTGCACAGAAATTTGTTCTGTCAGATGAAAAACTGCAGCAGACACTCGTGTTATTTGGCTGCACTCTCACTATACAGAGATTAAGTTATTTTTAACTTTGATACATTTTCACATTTTACTACCGGAGCCAAGACCTGTGCATCCCTGAAGGAACTGTTTACCACTGTGAGTTAAAAAGAGATTCCCTGTGGGATGACGGGCTGACGAAGTGACAGTGGCTGACTCAGGCCTTCAGTTAAGAAAAAAAAGAAAGCTAACATGGAGACATTTTTATCTTGACAGTAGGATTTTTATCTTGACACGGCCTCAGCTGAAATCCTCCAGCTGAGCCCGTGTAACGCAGCTGTTAATCACATCACTGATTAAAACCTGCTAATGAGTTTTCTGTGTTTTTTTTTTAAAGGGGGAAACAAATATAGTTGGTAGGAGATGCAGAGTGTGGACATTTTGTTGGCAGTGTGGTATCCGTGCTGTACCTGAGGACCCCATCCGTGACAGGGGTGCAGCGTGGCTGTGTGATTCTCCTTCATACCCTGATCCATACACAGGTGGCTCACTTTAGAGTTACGAATCTGAAATAAAAAAAGAAATCTTGGAAATCTAGCCCAAATATTGTCAAACAGGATCTGATTATTCTGAAAAACGTAACCACCATCAGCTAATTAGCATGACCTGGATCTAAATTTAAAAACTTCAAATAACCTTCAATCCTTTAAGACAGCCCCAACACCTTATAGCAGGGGTGTCCGATTCATTTTAGTTCATGGGCCACATACAGCCCAATTTGATCTCAAGTGGGCCAGAAAAAACATCAATTTACTGTTTAAAATTAGCAGTTTCAACTCTATTATTTCTGTTTGTTGATTTTTTCAGATTATTATGCACAGAAGCTGCTGTAACATTCAGAGAGCAGAGGTTTTACACCACTACCATCACACAATATCATGTCCTATTGCATGTCTTATGGGTTTTATTTATTGAAAATGACAAGAACTTAATGAAACCATTAAAAAAAACCTCATAACTACTTGTAAAACAATTAAATGACTGTTCATTTCACCAAAAGCCAAAAATTTGTAGCACCTATACAAAAGTATAACATCATATAATATTATTTTTGAGAATTTCATTTTTTAGGAAAAGTCGTCAAATTTCAGAGTAAAAGACATTTATGGTGAAAAACTGGAATTATTTTTCTGTAATATTCATACTTTTGCAAAGTTATCCAGTGGGCCTGATTGGACCCCTTGGCGGGCCAGTTCTGGCCCACGGACCGTATGTTTGACACCGCTGCCTTAGAGGTATATGCCCCCTGAGTGCTCTCAAGCTGGCTTTTTGTTGTGGGTATATATATTTTTAATGTCTCTCTCATCTGTTTCAGTGGTTTCATCCATTTGGGAAAAAGTACCAAACATTCGATGTGCAAGCCTCTCTTTCCGGCCCTCTTACTCCTTCATGTCAGTTTGACTCCTGACTCACCTCACCGTAGAACAGCGTGTTGTTGTACCTCCTCATCTCTGGGTAAACGTTGTCGAGGTACCACTCAAAGCTCTTGCACTGCAGACTCTTCCTCAGTGCAACCCTCTGAGAGATGTCTCCGTAATCAATACCGTGGTTCTGCAAGAGCACAGGGAGTCATTATCAGATGTCTTCGCTTTAAAGAGGTCTTTTTCCGCCTGGATAATTCAAATAGTAATCCCCAACATTTTAACACAATGTCCATTTTGCTACTGTCTGCTGATTACAAGACAATAATGAATAAATTGGTCTCCAGTTTATAAAACCTTTTATATTTACACATGATATAAGAACAATCTGGCACTCAGTAAGGGTTGCTCTTTATATTTTCATGAACTTCACTAAGAATTGACTTGTTAATGTGAATCTTTTCCTTTCCTCATCAAAAAAAAACTGGAGAAGGAGCTCTCATACATGTACCTCCATGGGGATGTTCCAGGCCAGGTAAACGTTTGATTTGTACTCGTCCATCCAGACCTCAGCCACGCGCAGGGCGTTACGCCGTGTATGGAAAGCTATATTACTGTGGTAGGGTTTCTTTATCCGTGCGATGTGAGCCACTCTGGAGCAAGGCAGCACCTCCATACTGCCTCCACACAGCCACACCTGCAGGTGCATTATAGTATTACAGAACAGAGTAATTAACTCAACCTGCGTTAATGAATTTGTGGCCATTAGGGGCCAGTAAATATCAGATCAGACAGACAGATACAGAGCTTGATTTGGGAAACTTAATTTGGCATTTGTGTTTCTGGCCAGCTGAGGAATTTGAGTCCAATAATGACTCTTAAACTACTAGTCTAGTAGTTTAAATGGTAGACAGACAAAGTATCTTTGGTGTTGGGAAGGGAGTGTAGTGCTTCATGAGAGCTTTTTGCTGGAAGTGGCTGTCTACAGGAGTTCATGAGAGCTGAGACTGAGATATTTGGCAAAAAACCCAGACAAAGAACTAAAAAAGGACCTGTAGAGGTGCGTAGTTGGATATTAGTTTTATGATTATGAGGTGCATGTGACCCCTTACAGATTAAATTGGTTTAATATTCTCAAAAACTGCTTATGTCGGGTTTAACAACTTGAGTATTTCACAATGCTATGTAATGAGTGTTGGCTATTGGGAATTTAAATGGTCGAGGTCCTTTTCTTTGCCTTCATGAAACCACAGGCTAATAAAACCTCAGTAAAACCACAGACTGTCTGGTATCTCAAAATGTACAGTGACAAACTCCCCAACCTTCACGCTCTATGGGACCTATTTATCCCCATTGCCCTGTTGTGAGCTGAACACACAGGACTGGTCCTCCAGGACTCTTAATGGGGCCTCATTTATCAGCAGTGCCTCGCTATAGCGGCCACTGCTCCACTTAAACCTACAGGCGTGAAGAGGCGGCAGGAACAAGAGGAAACTGGGTGACACACAAACCCTGATGCCCAGTTCGATGTTCTCCCCTCCGTAGACGTCCATGCCCGAGTCTAGCAGACCAAGCTCGCCAAAGTAGTCACGGTTGGCCACAAAGGAGCAGCCTATCATGGCAGGAGTTCTGCCACGAGGGAGACATAACAATAGAAAATAAATTACACAAAACCTTTGCTTTGCCTTTATCTGTGGATGTGTTTCTTGATGTATGTACAGTATGTATGTGCACATGCATATACTTGTATGTACATGTTTAAATGTGACATGAATTTTTATTTTCTATTTTCATCAGGCTTTAGTTTGAATTTCAAAAATTGGATCAGATTCAGATTCATTGTAAATATTCGGGTGAAAATAACACTCAGTGCTTGCAGCGTTTTTCATTTTAATTATTTAGTGGGAGTCTGCCTGGCAATCTGCAGTGTATTTATTTGTTTATTTATCACCTTATTCTGTTCCATAAAGCATTCTCGGCGCTGCATTCACAACAAGGGAATTTTTTGAGTATGTGGAGACACACAAACTCAATGAAAACACCTTTAAAAAAAATGAAAATCATAAATAACTGATAAAGATGTGAGTCTGAAATGATTCACTTTGTATTTCTGCGTTTGTGTGTGTGTGTACAGATGTGGGCATGCAGAAGTATGTAGGCAATGTCCCTTTTTGCATTCTGTGTAGGTGAAGTTCACTCACCTGATCGGAGCTGACATGTCCCCCTCGTCCCACCACTGTTTGGGCGGGTTGATGTACATACACCACAGCTCCCAGTTGTATCCGTGGCCTGAGTTCTCGTAGCGCTCCACCTCGAACGTGTCATGCTTGATGTTGTCGATGGAGGGCAAGAGAATCCTCTTGTGGTCCTCTTTTATTCTGGCCAGAACCGGCTCAGCCCTGACAAGAGAGTAAACACGTACACATGTGCACACTTATATACACAAACTCAAAGACAGCCGGCACAGAGCTCCTCTTAAGATCTCCACTCTCAACCACTTCAGTCAGTTAGAAAGTCCCTGAAGTTGTACCAACTTTATTACAAATTCTATTTGATTCGGCTCAGTGCAGCTCTGGAGGGCATGTGTCTATTTATGCTGAGTGAACTGGGTTGTGTACATACTCTAAAGTACACACTGAGCTGGGAAAACGAATAGGAGACCTATAAAAAGGTGTCAGTGGGATGTGGCAAAAATGTTGTAAGCAGTCAAGTGTTTATGTCTCATTCAGATCTGTTTCATCTTCCAAACATTTCCTCAAAATGTATTTATATAAACAGGCTTCTACTCGACGTCCTATTTTAATGTTTCCTTTATGTTTTGTTTGTTATTTGATGAGCTAAATGTCCTACAGTATCTTTTAATCCCGGTTCTACAGGCTCTACAACTCTCCTTATCTTTAAATTTCTCGGGCGTGAAATTGCTTCTTGTATGTTCGCTTCTGCTGCTACTGCTATTCTTTGTCGTCTCTTTCGATGATTCTGCAAAGCACTATGTTACTTTCTTTTAAAAGTGATACAAGCCTGTCATTTTCATTACAGTTATTATTGAATTTAATTCAAGACAAGTCATTTCATTATTTGTAAAACCTGATATCACAAATCACAAATTTATCTCAGGGAGCTTTACATTCTTTACAGCATTAAATGCCTTTTATCCTTAGACTCTTGATTCGAATAAGGAAAAATTCCCATCGCTTTCCCCTTTAATGAGGAAAAGCTTGAAGAAACTTTAGGAAGAGCAACAGAGGAAGGATCCCTCTTCTAGGATGGTCAGACATGTAATAGATATATGAACAGAATAGGCATAGATAGCAAAGATAGCAAGATGACAGAATTAGAGACAGATTGATCACATGTAAAGTATAAAGAAGATGGGTCTTAATCCATTTCATCTGGTGATGAATACACCTGGATAAATGTTGCTGATTGAAGTGCATTGTGTCTGAATACAAAGTAATAATTTCAAAGAGGTGATTTTAAGATTTGTTATCATTTCATCCATAAAAGTCTAACTTTGAGGATCTGAGGTCTTATTTAATCCACCCTGATGCCAGTTACTCACCAGGATGGTGTAAACTCCACGTGGGCGTCAAAAAAGCCCGTCACCTCAGCGGTGGCCACCTTCCATCCCTCGATTCTGGCACGGATCAGTCCCTCTCTCTTCTGGTTCCTGACGATCTTCACTAGGCCGGGGTAGCGCTTGTTCACGTACTCCTCCAGCGGCCCTTTCAGCTGCTCTGAAGTTCGTAAAAAGAAGATTACATCAAAACACGATAACGACAGTCTTTTCACTGAATCTTTATATGCACAGCTTGAGTAGTTAAAAAGCAAGCCTGATCCAAGAGCTATGATCACAGATATGAATTAGCTTCACGTCATGTATTTCCTTTGTTAATTAGAATAATTATCACATGTATTTCTTGTCCAGGACAAAAAAATCAAAAATCTGCTGTATGGCTTACGCTCCCACATTACACGGGCGTAAACAATCACACAAAAAGCTCCACCGCAAGCAATGATGAGTTTCGATAAAATAACACACACAGAAACATAAAAATGATATAAATCTCCTCTCTTGGCTCCCTGCAGTGCTGTTTTTGAGCTCTAAAAGACTCCAAACGACACCAAAGGGAGTCTGCAGCTTCCTGAGCATCAATGACCGCTACACTTTTGATCTCCCTATCACCACATCAGCCATTTCCCCTCCCTGGACCCCAACATCTTCAACCCTTCTTCCTCTACATCACAAACACACATATGCTTAAAAATTCCCTCACATAATAAAACATTTTTTATATGTAATTATTCCTCACTCATACACTCTTGATCACAAACTCATTCCCCATGCTGCCTGTTCTCTCTCTTTCACACATACATCACATTATGCATACACACTCGGCTGTGTGCGATGCGCGGCTACGTAACCTGGCGCCTCATGCAGTCACTGAGAGTGGTGAGTGTTATTTGTTTGCATGCCTCGCCCTCTGTGCCGCTGCATCTCTTTCCCCCCCTGTGATGGATCGCTGGCTCTCGGCCAATCAGCAGTGTGAAGTGAGAGAGAAGTGGAGGGGTAGTGGTGGTGGTGGTGGTGGTGGTGGTGGTGGTGGTGGTGGTGGTGGTGTGAGGAGTTCAACTATCTCTATCTCCAAGACTCTTTTATTAAAAGGAGGCAGCTGACAATCAACAATTTTGATGAATTGATGCTGATCACAAGTACAGCCTTAGTGCTTAGTCCTCTGTGCCATACAGCTCATATTTCTGCAACAATTACTAAAAGCATATCAATAAAACCTCATTGTTGCATTAGTAGACCTTCATTACCAAGAGCGATGGCACTGTAGTTTATTTTAAGCCAATCCCACATAGTCTGCTCTTCTGCCGCGAGAATTACTCACTACTACCCCAAAAGTGTTCATCACATCTACTTTCAGTTTTAGCCATTGTGTGAATCAGTTATGTTTGTACTCACCAAGTTCATTGCTGAGATTTACATCGATATGATGAATTTTAGCCTGATTATCTAAACTACTTTATTTGTAAGTAAAAATGAAGATTGAGCTCACCTGTACTGTTTATAATAATTGATCTTTCTATGAAAAGTGCTGCTTGCAGGAAGCAGGAAGTCAGTGTGGAAGTGGAAGTCAATGCTGATGTTTTTTTGTGTCCATGTAAGTTTAGTCAAATTTAAAGGGGTTAAAATTAGAAAGTAAACGTACGAATAACTTGCACTCAAAATAACTTGTGGACCCAGCATAATACTGCTTTTAATCCATTTTGAGAGAATATATTAGAGGATTATGGCAAAAATGTGTAAGTGGTTTAACCATAAAAATTTTGTACCATATAATTAAACTTGCTTAAAAAAGCTAAATTCTCAATAAAACACCATATCAGTTAGATTGGCATGATCTTACATTACAACTTTTTATATTAAATAAAGGTAATGGAATACAATTGTTCTAAATATTACATTTAATCTGGGGAATCATGTCAATCAGGAACCATTTACATTTTTTAAAATTAAGTAATTATTTGTATAAGTACACTTAAATACACTGTAGGTGGATCAAATATTTAATATTTATAATTCTTTTGTGGTTACACCATTTGACTTTTTCAGGAGCATTCAGTCTTCATGACATAAAACCAACAAAAATACAAAATGTACATTTTAACAAACCTGATGCTGCTTTCAAAACTATTTTTTAAGATATTTCCGAATTGCTCACCTTGGCAATCCTTATTTGTCGCTGACCCTTATAACAGACAGCTTGGGTGGTAATTATAGACATTATTCACCTTTTTTCTTTTCCAAATAGATTTGACTCAGCTGACAGTTTGTTTAAAACTGGTATGATTGTCAGACTCATCATGTTTCTTGCCCTGTTAGACTTATGTTGCTGCGTTCCAAGAGCTATTTAAGTATTGAAGTTGGTGAGTACAGTGTCACTTTTACCTAAAACTTCAAAAATAAGGCCTGAATTGTAGCCGCAGTCATCCTTAATTGTGACTGAAGTTATTCACTATTTTCATGTTTGATTAGCAATTGCAAAAAAAAACTGCAGTTCCCAGCTGTTTTAGAAAAATTACTAAACCTTTTTTTATATTAAATTTGTCATCTGTTGTAGTTGGGGATTGAATGAAACAGACATGGAAGGGAAGACACACTCACATACTGTTTCTTTTGGTGTTTTCACGAGATTTGTTGACAATAAAAGAAATAGAATAACACCAGGCTTATCCTTTACAGCTTCAGCTATCTCATCTCGCTCCCCGTTTCCTCTGTATTTGTCTTTTCTTCCCGTTCTGTTGGATTGCTCCTTCTCTCTCTTCCAGATATTCATCGCCTCGCACTCTCTCTTACTCCTCCTCTCTGTCCGACCTCATTTATCTTAGAGCCTCTCTGTCCCTCATCCTTTTCCCTCTCTCTCTCTCTATGCCACTTTCTCTAATAGCCTGGTTTGCTCTCTCAGCCACTCCTTTCATTCTCGGTTGCCTCTTCATCTCTGTATTTCCTGTTCTTCTTCCTCCTTCCTTTCACTTTGCCTATTTTCAAACCCTCCAGCCCTCCTCACTCCTCCACCTTTTCCTTATTTCATCATCCCTTCTTAACTGTATCTCTAACGCCAATACCTCTTGCTCTTTATCTTTCTCACACTGCCTCTCCTCTTTTCACTTTGCCTTGCTTCATCTTCTTTTCCCCTCCTCTCATCGTCTCCTTCCCATCCCTCCATCTCACAAAGCCCGACTTGGCAGCACTGCCCAATAAATAAGACAGGGACATCTCTGCCGTGACATCCAATTGTGGCGCTCCGCCTCTATCTGTCTGTCCACTCTGCAAAAATTCGACAACATCAGTCACCTCAGCAAATGCTGCTCCTCAAAAGCAATGACCACGGCTTTTGTCAGGGATACGCTCATTACCTTGTCATGTCACGAAGCCCTGTTAAACATTTCATGACACCATCCCTCGAGCCACATTTCAGCATGTTCATGAGGCTTTGTTATGTTTGGAGTGTGTTACTGTGTGTATTTTTATTCCTACTCTTTCTATGCTTTCAGTGCATGTTTGCCACCATGTATTGTCACTAGAGGATGAAATGTCAGAAATGTTCAAATTCTATTTATAGTGTCTGTTTGTGTGTGTGTATGTGTGTGTAAAAAGCTTAATACAATACAAGTTTCTGAATACTGAAGGTGATATTTTTATTTAAATAGCTAAAGTTTTGTGAACTATATTCATTTTTACTAAAACACTTTACTAACACCGTGATTTACTAAAAGCCCACTTAACACCATGAGCGCTGGCTGAATCTGTGATGTGATTAAATAATTTCTAAATCTAAAAACAAAATAAGCACAAAAAACATTGCAGAGCAGCTGTGGTATAAAGAATACCTAGAGTTTGTCTATATTTAAAAATGAATATCTGCATGATTATATCCACTAACTAGTATACTGCATTTCTCTGATTCTAGTTAGATGTTTAAAGTTTTTGATGGCTCAAATTAAAAGGAATTAAAACTAACTATTGCTAGGATAGTGAGTGATGAGATTACAAGTCTTCTCTCATCCTGCTGTTGATCTGTATCTCTTCACTGGGCTCTACAGGAAAATACGGTATTTCACTTGAGATGCAACAGATTAAAATCAAAAGGAGTAAAAGACGTTTTCACTTTCATCACTTGAAATTTGGGGGAAGGAAATCTTTCATTTCTACTGACCGTCATCGCTGTTGTCATCCACCAGGATAATCTCTTTGAGCAAGTGAGCTGGCGTGTGATTGACAGCTGAGTGGACCGAGCGCAGGATCACTGACAGAGCCTCGTTGACGAAGATGAAGATGAGGGAGATCTGCGGGAGGTCTCTCGGGTAGCTGACCTTTCTGCATCTGCACAGAAACATGCAAACACACAACCCATGAAACAAAACCTTTTCACATGCCCGCCTGTGTATCCTGTATCCTGGGCTTTGCACGCCCCACTCATCCCCAAACTGCCTGTAGGGGGTTGCTGATATCTCGAAGAGGCTGAAAGGCCTTTTCAGCTGTAATCACAATCACGTTTTTTTTCCAAATTGGCCTATTCAGTGGCTGTCAGCTGCAGATAAGAGGCCTATTTTGCTGTTGTTTAGTTTAAACACCTTCATTTACCATCTCCTTTTTATCAGTAATCTTATTTCCCATTTGAAATTAAATGTTTATTAAAAGTGTTTCTTCAATCTTAATGAAACACTTTTCTGAGACACTTGGGCTTTTTTTTGTGGCAGAAAAGCCTCAAAAACAGATTTCCAAATGCCAGCATGGTTTGGTGGCAGATTAACAATGAGGAATGTTGACATTTACAAACAAATGAAATGTTTTATTTTACCATTTCAACTATTTGCTAATATATGTGAGGAAATCCTAAAGTTTTGCACACCTCGACTCCTCCTAAATACCACTAAAATCATGATCATAAATTCTGTGTTAGAAATATATTTTAATCAAACATATAATGTAAAGAATTTAGGTCTATTTTTGGAACAAAAGGACATGCAGTTGCAGAGAAGGAGCTGTGTTTGAGGAAGACCCTCAAAAGAATCCAAGCAGCAATGCAACAGTGTGAGGGAGCGCATTAAAAGCCCCCCAGGGGGTCTGCAGAGAAAATACCCAGCAGATCCATATCACGCTAATATAAGGAATCTACTGTGTGTACATAATGTCCAAGGCAAGAGGTGCCACAGCAATTATGGTAATATGAAGTAAGAACAGGAGGCAGCAGGGCCGGATGGTGCAAATCAGTGTAACCAGTAACAGCATGCATAGCGGAAAGAAGAGAGCAGCATGAATGATTTCAAGTGTGAAAGTGTGGGCTTGTCATATTAGCAGTACAGCTTCACTGAGTAATCTGAATGTCACTGTGGTGTTTCTTTTGGCATTTCTTAACAGCAGTTTCTTTCTACTTATCAGCCAATAAATATATATGCTGATACCATCATAGAAGTGATAAGCTAAAATCAGTCATGCCTGTATATTGATCTGGCTCTTACCACTGTATAGGATGTTTTGGGGAAGAAGGTCTTGGACAAATCAATATAAAGAAGAAACTGAGCAGATTTATACCACATCCTTTAAAACTTCTGTCTTTCTTCTTTATACTACAAGTAGAATGAAATTTGATCTTTATTTCTTTCCACCTCTCTCTCATCTCACCACCACCTCTGGCTCTGCAGTGTAAAGGGAGCTTCAGCCAAACACAGCTGACTCCTCACTTCAGTTTCTATGCTCCTGCTAAGCCTGAAGATATCACACCCTAACACGCTTCACACACCACTTTGATCCAAGCAACATAAAAGACCCAACAAGTGACAAAGGAGAGCACTGGATTCTGATCCTTCCACCTCACCAGCCTCCCAAAAAACACAACACATACATACATATATATATATACATACTGTATATATGGCTGGTGGTGGTGACAGGCTGACAGCACATCATTACTGACTGACTTTCAAATACAAGGGCTGTTACTCGCTTCACCAGCAATGGAGACCGGAGACTGACTCTTTAACAGAGCATTTATGGAGAGAACCTGCACCCTGCATGCAGATACACACCACACAAATGATGTGTAAATGGATGAGTTGACGCCAACACACACTCCAGGATATACACAAGGATGTTCACATTCATCAGTGATGTGTAAACACAATTTGAGGTGTGCCGTTTATGAGCAGCTGTACCTGGGTATCCATGCATGCATGCCTGCAGATCGATAGCCAGCCTATTCAATAGTGCAATTCCATCAAATATGTGAGTAAGTGGGAGAGAGGGAGACAGAGACTGAGAATAAAAGAGGGAGGTGAAGAGCTCTATAAAACAACACTGCATGTAAGTAATTGCAATAAGTGACTGATAAAATGGAAAAGGTCACAATACCACATTTTTAATCTGTGTTTCTCAGCGTGAAGGTTTCGGATTTTTAAAAAGACAAGTGTTCACTCAACTTCATCCAAATGCTTAAAAGAAAAAGTGAAAATCTCCTTTTCAGTTAAAAATAATAGTTGCAAAGATAACAGTGAGATCTTTGCATTAACTAGTAATGGGGACAATGTCTAGGGAGAACAGGCTACTGTTTGTTTATTAGGATGCGCATTAGTTATTATAAATAGCTATTCTGTCTGGGGTCCACACAGATCACATTCAAGTGTAAAAAATTACACTTGAATTATTCAAGTCCAATTTTTTAAATCTCAAAATATACCCCAAACCAACATCACCTGGATGGTTAGATACTCACTTGCTCGGCCTGTGGTCCGGTATGGTCCGATCCAGAGATATTCTGTCACTGAGGTAGGCGTTGTAGCCATACTTCTCCCTCAGGTATTTAGCATCGCTTTCCTCAGCTGGGGACAGGGTGGCCGGGAGTCCGCCTTTACCCCGACCCCCAAAGCCCTCAATCAGACCCAGAGATTTGGACAGACCTGGGCGAGGCAAACAAGAGAAGATTACACGTCGGGATCCTTTAGTCTGACTGAGTAACTTGCTTACAGCTGATAGCCTGAATCTCCATCACAGCTCAAAAGTCACACAAACATACAGAACGTAACCAGGCTGCCAAAACAGGTGAGCTTCTGAGCTGAAATTCACATTATGAAAAATGCTGGCACAGATTCACACAGAATACCTTCAGTATAAGGACACATTACATGAATAGTGTTATTCTAGGAATCCTGGAGTTATTTACATGCACATTGATTTAAGAACCCAAAAAAAATGAAATATACTTTATGAAACTTGTTTAATGATGAAGACGAAAACATTGTTTTATGCTGCAAGCTGCTAAGGAAACTTCTAGGCATTCAGTTTGAAATTAGAGCGAAAATGAGAGTCTTATTAGTGTGACTGGGTGTATTTGTGGCTGGCAAAGTGATTAAAGTGACTCCTTCAACTAAATATGTTTTCTACTCTCTGTGTTGGCAAACATCCTGATGAACTGTCCTGAAGCCACCAAATACCTAAGCGCTCCAGCACCTCTAACCACCCTGGAGGAGGAACGACATTGTGCCTCTGCAGATGAATAAAATAGTACAACACTTAAAACAAAATAGAAAAAAAGTGATCTGAATTTTAACTTTAAATTAACTTTAGTCAATTGGAAAACTTAAATGGGAATGGCAATATAAATTGCCTGTAATATGCTCCCTCTTCTGTTTTATCTCTTGTGAAAAATGTGGTTCAAAGGTATTTCTTTTTAAAAAAAACTCAGGGTAACCTTGCATAATTGTAGTAAAAAGAGACTAATCCAGTTACCTTTTCCATTCCCATTCCAACCTATAATTGACACTAATTTCATGTTAAATGAGATATCGTGATAATGAATTAACATTTCATTGTTGATCTTGGCGTCCTTGCTGCAGAGGTTACAATTAAATATATGTAATAACATAAGAGGTGTCTGCTCAGAGTGAGAGGGACAGAAATGTCTTCAGTGACTTAATTCCCATTAAGCCACATAGAGAAAGTCACACAGCACTGACTTTTTCCTTCTTCTGCTGATTCCTTAGGGGACACCAGGCTCACGTGTTATTTAAATGCAATTTAAATGTTACACTGACTTGCTCTTTACCATTTAACTGCCTGTACACCACGTCCTCCAGCGAGCTCAGCCTCTTCAGCAGCAGCTCATGGCTGATGCTGGGCCCCTGCGTCGTCCCATTGCCCCGGGGCCTCTTTCCGTCTGCCGGAGCCTCCGGACTGGCGATTTGGACGCTGCGTGTGTTGCACTTGGCCCAGAAAGTCATGAACCCCGCAACAGCGAGCACGTTCAGCACCAGTAAAACCCTCCATCTTCTGAACACAAAAGCCATTAAAAAGTCGCCCGTGTCCGGGCTCCGTGTGGTAGGGGGGGACAGGAGGGAGATGGGATGAGGAGGGAGAGGGGTGGGGGGCAGTCTCCGGAGAAGCAGTACGTGTCACAGATTCAGGGCTCCCTCGGTTTGCGGTGTGCAGAAAGCTGCAGGGATAATTCAGCAAGCGGGCAAAAGCAGCAGAGCTTCTAGAGAAACAGCAAAGACCTACAAAAATATGAATACATTAATGAGAAATTGCTTTGATTCCTGGTCATACACCTGCCCTCTTACCATTTGGCATCGGGGTTATTTTAGGTTGCATCCCCCTTCTGAGGAAATTTGGGGCGCCTGGCCATCGGCTTTCATCCGTGTCACTGCCACTTAACAGCCTGGTTTCAAAATCACGCACGGGAGATGTAAGACAGAAACACCAACATATGTTGATCCTGAGGAACAGATACTCCTAAATAATTTAACAGTGAGATTATCAAGTCCGTCTTCCCCCCCCCCTCTCTCTCTCTCAATCCTTTGCGTGTAAACAGAAGTCGGCAGTGATGATATGCGCAGTACAATCCTCGCAGATGCTCTGGAGAAATCTTCTAAGCGTGCAGACAACCTTTCCGCTCCTCTAAAGCCTGTTTGCACATCGTCCTCCACCCGTCACACTTTGTAATAATCACAGTGAGATACAGCCAAGGAGACTGCATGGACCATCAGCAGATAGCGGCGGTTCAAGAGATGCAGCATCCTCCGGAGAAGAGATGCTCCGGGAACGCAGCAGCAGCGGCAGCAAATACAATACGTCCTAATTTCCAGTTATTCCTTCACATTTTCCAGTTATTCTTTCAGCACCAGTCGTTCGTTGTTATTATGTACGCCCTTCTTGTTTGTTGTGTCATGTTATTTCCTCTAATTCTCCTTATAGCCCGCACAGCACTGGATAAGGGGCGCAGGGAAAAACGTGGAGTGGATCCGGAGACGTTTTTTACTTCACAGCAGGTCATGAGGTGGTGGGTGGGGAGTCTACTCATTGGCACCCAATTATCTGCAATTACAGAGCATTCATATATTTTATGGTGGTTCCCACAGTAGGGTTCTGGGGCCCACAAGGGGTCACTGAGATAATTTTTTTGTCCCATATTTGCTTTAAACTTAAAATGTTTTACTCCCTTGAGTGACTTTGCATATACATAACTCATAGTTCCTCTTCATAGGGAAAAATCTAATCCCTTTACCTGCATAGAAATTTGATAATCAAAACAATGAGGCACAGTTTCTCTTTGTCCCTAGAAAGAATTTATTTGAATGGCAGAAGAAGTATTTGTATTTGTGTAGTGGCAAAATGAAGTAAGCATATTAAATAAAACCCTCCACTACACATAAATGTACTTTTAGTCTTCAAGCATTTTAATACTGTAACTGCAGCTGGTGCTTAGTTGAACTACTATATATAGTATGATTTAGGGTAGTTTCATCTATAGCAAAGCATAATAGGCGATTTTAAGAGCTTATTAGGCATATACAGTATATTTTCATGATTGAAAAGTCATTAGTAAAGCTAATGATGAATACAAATGTCACTATTTCTCTCTCACCTCAAAATTGTACTTGTGTACAACACTTGAGTAACTGAACTTTGTAGTTTCCACTGCTGCATCTTAAATTCAGTGAGATACTGTGACCCAGTTAGAATAAAAACCTTTCTGATACATCTGAAGACCACATGCTGGTAGTGTAGGTATATTGTTGAACTGGTGTGGTAAAACACTTTACAGTATGTCATTTCACAGCATTAAAATATGCAAGTTTGTGCGGAAATGGGTCACCCAGTTAGCTGGGAAGAATCAAGGAGCTCGGTAACTCTGCAGCTTATTGAGATACACGCCAACTCTGATCTGCAGGCAACCCAGGAGGAGAGAGACAGTCTGAGTGCGTGCATGCGTCAGAGACAAAGACAGAGAAAGAGAGGTATAGCAAGATCAAAACCAACGCTAGATTGTGTGAGACGAATGGAGAGAAACAGAAAGAAACAACAAGGGAGGAAGAAGAGAGAGAGAGCATACGTGAAGACACGCACAAGGAAGCAGAGATACACAGAGAAAAGGGGAAAAGAGAGTTTTAGAAAAAGCGTGAGGGGAGTGCAGACACTGGGGAGGAATCAAAATTCAAAGGGAGAAAAATTCGCAAAGCAGTAGAGAGAGAGAGAGAGAGAGAGAGAGTGAGAGAGAGAGAGAGAGAGAGAGAGATAGAGAGAGAGAGAGAGAGAGAGAGAGAGAGAGAGAGAGAGATGCAGGAGAGAACAAAGGAGAGAAATGTAAGAAGGAGAGCACAGCAGACGATCGGGTGAAAGAGAAGTGTAAGAGTAGATCTGACTTAATATTTGTTGAAGGGGTGAACGTGAGTCTCCAGTACTCTTGTCAACCTGTCAAGTTACAGTAGAGGCATTGGGCACTGTTTGTGTATAAGACAGGCAAGCAGAGCTAAATTCCACCCTGGAAAATAGTTAAGTTTAAGTTTGAGAGTGAGAAAGACAGAGAAAAATGGACAGATGGCAGCTCAGGAAAAACAGATTCTCCAAAGCTCAGTTAAATATCTGGATGAGAGTGTTTAGTGCTTCTGTAGAACATATAAAACACTGTTACGGCAACATGCACAACTAATGTACAATGTATTTTAGATGTTGGTACAGCATTTTACTTCAGTCTCTGTTTCCATATTTTATTAATTAATTTATTGTTTCTGACTGCAATTGGTTGCTTATCTAAGTCCTTGAGTATCCCTTTCTCTTTAGTTTCATACTGTCCACATGTCAGTGTCTTTGTGCACAATTATGAACCCAAAATTAATTTGCTTTGGAAAAGTTTCTGCTGAATAAATGTCATGTAATAATAACTAATCTATCTATCTAAATCAAGGCATGCAGTTAATGACACTTGGTCTTTTCTTTGTAGCTGTCTGATTTAAAAAAAAAAATCTATATCAAAAGGGGAGGGGCGTTAGAAACTTTGAAGCAACTGACATTTGTACAGCATCTGCAACTCAATGCCGGAAGATGAAATCTGTGTGAATGCAGAGAGTCTTAGTATGCAAACACATATGGAGCAATACAATCCATACAGTGTGTCTGATAAAACTGATGAGACAGACACAAAAAGCAGATGCAGGAATGTAGATGGATAGATGGATGGTGGAAAATAAGCCATTGTGTCGGAACAGTAGCCTACTATCTATTCACTAAATCTAAGCCAGAGTTTTAGCAATGGAATTCCCACTGTGTTTTCCTGTTGTGCGTATCCTCTGATGACAGATGAAGTTGGTATGTTGCAAATTACATAATACATTTTTATAAATAGCTGTAAATAACTTCCCCTGTGTTGCATAGGCATCTTATACAACACTGTGAATAATGAGTTGTTTACTCCCACAGTCTGTGATGCAATATATGACTCACAATTGTAACCTTGAGCTGCCCAGACATTTAGGACGACTTGTAATAAAAAATTAACATTTTACTCAATTCATCACTTAGCTCTGAACCTTCATCAAGGGCAACACATGTAAATGTGGGTCTCACAGTAGACAGAATACAAGAATAGCTCCCACTTTGTGCAAATTAGATGATTTTGTAATCAAAAACAGAAACAAGACAAGACAAAATGCTGTGATTCAGTCATGGGTTTTTCACTTATTTTGCCTTATTAGACCTCATCTCAGGACTGTGTATGTATGTCCTGTTAAACCCTCAAGGCACACCAACTTAGACCTTTATCATTGTTATGGGTTTAGTGATTTTGGTTGATTAGACCAGAGCTCTAATGAACAATAACAACTTAAAAACACCTGAGTGGGTGTGCACACAGCCTTTGATTGCTAAACAGGAAGTTCCATTAAGTTCCACTGTGGAGCAGGGAGGAACAGAGCAAGTGGAGAACAAAGTCGGCAAGATAATTATAAGTGGGAGGATGAGGGTGGGCTGGAAGTGTGATGGGTGGGGGGGATTTCATGAGATTATCCTATAAATAGTGCGGCAAGTTTCTTTAGTCATCAACGCCAGTATGTAACTCTGGCGCACAAGTGATAAAACTGTTCTAAAAATTAGCCCTGGGCTTATACCTCTGCACAAGTTAATACCATTCTCCACGAGACTTTAGGAGTTACTGAGCAGGATTTGAGTTTGATGAAGTTAATTACTGCGCTGTGGGGACAAAAATAAAGAGTGATCCAAAACTCTCTTCCAAAAAGCTTTTTACATTTATGCAATGACATATTCATCAGTCCCGTAGGAGTCTATTGTGATCTCAGCTGGCTTTGACTGACGCAAAGACAAATTGACCTTCATGTTGGATTGAGTGGAGTGTGTTTTTTTGTGTGTTTTTTTTCTTCCAAGGGATCATGGGTATGCAGCACATGGCAGCAGGGCAGCATGCCTCTCTATTCTAAGCTCAGCATGAGATCCAAAGGGTATTTTAGGTTAGTCACTATCAGGTTTTAGGCTTACCTACATGTCACATCTGAAATAGAGCACTGTCATGGTGTGTTTGTACAGTATACCGGTAGCTAAAAGGTCATCTTGTTGGAAAGCTGACAATACAATCAAACATCATAACCTTAACACACTGTTTTCCCTCAAAAGTCTTGGCTCAATGTTCTGTAGCTACCAGTTTTTCTACTTCTACTAGTTTTTTTGTGTTTGACTGAGATGAGACAACAACCTAATGACATTTCACACCTTAATCAAACTATACAACCCAGGTTTGTTTACATGTCACTACCACTGTGCCGCGCCCCTGGCATATACTATACAGTTAGTAGAAAGTGTCCTCTATTACGGTGCCTGTGCACCTTTCATTTGAGTCCATTGCTCTACAAATCAAGGGCCGGACTCTAACTATCTTAGCCACTATTTATTGACCACCCAAGCCAAATAACGCTTTCTTACATGAATTCTCTGCCTTTTTAATGACCTTATGTTCTGTGTCCCCAAATACGCTATTGCTGATTTTAATATTCACATCAACAATATTCTTCAAAGGGACTTTATTTCATGCCTTGACAGCTTTGGACCACAGCAATGTATTGACTTTCCTAAACACTTCAAATGACACATTTTTGACCTCATATACTGTTCTTGTGTAACCCCTCTTAATTGTTCTGCCTCAGACCACAAATTAGTCATCATTTGACAAAAAGCAAATATTATCCAAGACTTATATGTCTCTTTGTATCTCATTTGAAACATTGGGAATAATGACTTGTTGGCTCTCTCTAATGGAATTGATGACTTCCCCAGCAGAGACAATTGATCCACCCCAGATAAACTGGTCTCTCACTACAATGATGGACTTCATAGACTGTTAAAAACTCTTGCACCTTTGAAAACCAGGACTGTATCTTTTACCCACTCTGCTCCTTGGTTTACACCAGCACTATGCCAGCTCAAAACTAAAGGTCATTGTTTGGAGCACCTTTATGTAAAAACCGGCCAAGCAGTTCACAAAGAAGTGTATCATAATCATATACTTCACTATAAAGCTCCTTCTATAGCCAAAACCACATACTACTCAAACTTAATCAGGACAACCAATGGGAACACCAGAGCCCTATTTTCAACCATTAACAATATTTTGAAACCACCTGATGCTTTACCACCTCACTTGTAAACAGTTTCGCAGTGTGATACCTTCATGGCCTTCTTCAATGCTAAAATTGAAAATATTCATCAGACATTGACTGATTCAAATAATTTTGCATACACTCCTCACTCTTTGCCTTCATATCCTTCAGCTCTCCGCTCTCTAGCTTCAAACTACCAACTGTTGCTGAACTATCTGGTCTCATTCATAAATTCAAATCAAGTACCTGCCAGTTAGACCCCTTACCTACCCACTAGGGCTAAAGGTATCGGTACTCGATACCTTTAAGGTATCGACCGAGATAAATCGATACCAAGTAGTATCGAAATGTCTTCCGTCAAACAATACCTGCAATCGTTCCTATTTGCACCCAGAGCTATAAAATATGACTAGTCCTATTTGTATGGACTTACTCAAAGCCAATCAACACAACATGTGATTGGCCCACAGCCACCGCAGCGACAACCCGTCTTTGGAAGTGAAGTCGCGGTGAATTTGAATTAGCGCACTTTGCAGTTCAGCAGCCAAGATGCCACCTATATGCTCTAAAGTGTGGCAACACTACACACCTGTTACACCGAATAAAAGCAAGTGCACAAAATGTGTCAACGCTTACTTCCGGTGTTGTCCCATCATTACTCAAGACTGCCGCAATAACTCCAACCCTCAAGAAACCAGGTGCAGATCCCAATGATTTGAACAACTTTCGTCCCATTTTTAAACCTGCCATTTCTCTCTAAAATACTTGAAAGAACTGCAGCCCAGGTCCACGCTCATTTGTCCGATAACAATCTATATTGAAGAATTTTAGTATGGTTTCCGTCCCCTCCACAGCACTGAGACATCCCTGGCATCGGATTCTGGGCTCCTCTCCATACTGTCTCTCATGATATCCTCCTGGACAGGTTAGCCTCCATTGGTATCACTGGCTTGGTTTAGATATCTCTGTCCTTGGCATCCTTCTGTTTATCATTTATCTTTTGCGTCTTGGTCATATTCCCAGGAAATTTGATATTCAACTCAACTGTTAAGCAGATGACACCCAGCTCTATATTTCCACTAAGCCTACTTCCTGTCACTGCTCTTTCCGACTGCTTACTGGAAATGAAATCATGGTTCTCACTCAACTTTCTCAAACTTAACAGTGACAAAACTGAGGTCCTCCTCATCGGACCAAATCCACCTTAACAAAACCCAACTCTTTCTCCTTGACCATCAGCAATTCCATCGTTCCTCCTTTTCCTACTCTCTCTTTTTTTCCGCTGCTGAAACCCTCATTCACACCTTTGTTACTTCCCGCCTAGACTACTTCTCTTTGGTTCCACCTCCAAAGCCCTCAATAAACTTCAGTGTATTCAGAATTCTGCTTCCCGACTCCTCACTAAAACTCGTTCTCACGGCCACATCACCACCGTCCTCCAGAACCTAAACTAGTTGGCCACCCCTCACCGCATCCAATATAAACTGCTCCTCTTCACCTTCAAATCCCTCCCCCCTCTTACCTCACTGACTTGCTCCACCCGTACACTCCCTCCCGTAACCTCCGTTCATCAGATGCTAACCTCCTTTCCACCACTCTCATGACCAAACACCTGGGGGGGACAGAGCCATCTCAAGTTGCTGCCCCCACTCTCTGGAACTCACTCCCCAAATCTCTCTGTGACTGCACTGATCTCATCAAATTCAAATCTCTCCTCAATACTCGCCTTTTAAAATCTGCTTTTACTGTTTAATTGTTTTGTTGTTTTGGTTTTCTATTGTGCTTCTTCTTCTCTACATTGCTTTTATTGATTGTGTTTTCATTTCTTCTGTATGGTTTTATTATTTTAATTTGTCTTTGATTCTGTAATGCATCTTTAAGTAATGTTAAAAGTGCTCTATAAAATAATGTATTTTTCTTCTTTTTCGTCATCCTTATCATTTAAAGCCCACATCAATAATGTTACTCGGTCTGCATACCTTCATCTACACAATTTCAATCGTCTTCATCCATCACTTACACCAATCTGCCTCACTATTTTTTGTAAACACCCTGATTACATCCCATCTGGTCTATTGTAATTCTCTCCTCTTTGGTTGTCCTCGTAAATCACTGTATAAACTCCAACTCGTCCAGAATGCAGCCGCTCATATCATCACCAAAACTCCCTCTATTGAACACATCACTCCTGCCCTGCAGCAGCTTCATTGGCTCCCTATCAAATCCCGTATTGATTTTAAGATTCTACTCCTCACTTTCAAGGTCCTTCACAACCTGGCACCATTGTATCTCTCTGAACTTGTTCACATTTACACACCCTCCCGCACTGTCCGATCCTCTTCTGCCATCCTGCGCTCTAGCCCATCTGCCAACTTCACCACCATGGGGTCAAGAGCCTTCAGCTGATTAAAAAATTGTCATTTGAATGTCATTTCAAATGACATAAAACCAACAAAAATACAAAATGTACATTTTAACAAACTTAATTCTGCTTTTAAAACATTTTTTAAAAGATATTTTTGAATTTCTCATCTTGCCAACCCTCATTTGTCACTGACCCTTAAATAAAATGCATCATCATTATTATTATTAAATGACCTTGTATGCTTCTCTTTTGAGGTGGCATATTCCTGTAACCAGTGTGATCACAAAATTATCAACGAAGCCTCACAAATTTTTGTGGTGACCAGAACATTTACTTAACAGCATGGCTATGGTTTATTTAGTCTAATAAAGTAACTGAACAGCAAATTGTACCGATCAAACAAATCACTCAACTGTTACATTCACTCACACTTCAGCATTCACGTTATGTGCTGTGTATATGAGCCAAAAGCGAAGCCGTGCACCTGCCTCAAAGGTTAGTTCAGTGCAGAGCAGCAGCTGAACACCTACACTTCAGCCCAATAATGAGGTTCATACTCTAACCGCCTGCTGAACAAACTGAATCAATCTTATGAAGGTTAAGAAACACTTGCTCTCGCTCGCCACCCTAAAACTGAACTCAGCCTCTGCACGTGAACCAGCAGGCAGTTTTTAATGCTCAGTGACAGTATCACAGCAGGTGGAGCTCTTCACAGAATCAATCAGTTAAATCAAGTTTAGAGAAGAGTGGTGATGTGAAATGATAAAATGAGATACAACTTCTGCAATTTTTACAGACACACAGTAAAGTCATAAAACCCACCAGCATGCCAAGAAACGCCTTTAAAGCACATCCATGCTACAAACACACACAGACTGCTGTGCGCCATGTGTCATCCTCGTCCCAATCCTGTCATCCCCTTGTCACTCTTCAGCCTCCGCCATTCATGTTCTGCCAGGGCCCCGCGCTCCACTCAGCTCCCACGTTCCCTTCGGCAATATGAGGAATCAAACTATGCAAACTGTCAAATCCATCAGACGTCAAAACAGTCACACATCCACCTAATGTAATTTTGTCTGTGGATATTTAACACACAACCTTTTTTTTTTTTTTTTTTTTACCCCTGAGATGAACAGTTCGATCACATCAGCTGCAGCATGGTTTTAGACCCATGTGGCATGATGGCTCATTGGCTTCTTGGCTCTAATTTAGGTTGTCCTACTTCCCATCATGCCTCAGGGCTTTAGGCGAATCAGAGCCAGAGCCAGCTATGCACTTCTTCGACACTCCTTTTGCAACTTTGCTTAAAGCCAATATCACTCTCAGGGGAGATTGTTGTAAAAAAAAAAAAAAGAAGTTTGGAGTAGTATTGAGTTGAGGTTGTTAAAAAAGATATTACACATGCTTTTCCTAAAAATGTTTTTCCTCAATTATTACTCCATGAGAAATGCTACTTATGACATGGATTTGGTATTATTCCCTACATTTTTTAATTGAGCTTTGTAACTATGGATACTGTAGATCTTATGCAGATGAAAAGATTGAGCTTTGTAACTATGGACACTGTAGATCTTATGGAAAATGAAAAGTTTTAAGATGCTTCAGAATATAACATAAGTTACAACCTATTTGATTCTATTAGAAATTCAGCCAACTTCAAAAAAATAACAAGTACATGAGTAGCACATTTTTGTGATTAAAAAAATAACATTTATTACTGATTAACACGTAACAGAAACATATTGGGCCTTCCTGAGGCCAGATGTATAGTTTAATCTATACAGCTTTCATCAACTATGGTAGCAAGCTAACTGTTTTTGGCACCATATGAATCAGGGTATGTAAATCTGATGAGAGACAATTTGAAAGGAAAAAACTGAAGTAGTCAGAATATCATAAACAGCATGAAGAGAGATAAAGCTTTTCACAAGTTCAAAGCCTAATTTGTGCTTTGCTTTGGTCAATCAGCTGAATATACTTTGAAAATACTATAATAATTCAAATTTAAGGCATTTATTAAGATGTCTTTTCTTTCCCCATCACAACTTGAAGTAGTGTAACAAAAGAAAGTTGGCCAATAAATATTATCCCCCAACTTTGTTGCCGGTTATTCCAGAATTGGATGACAACTTCAGTGTTGTCAAAAAATATCCAAATCTAAGTTGCTCTTTGGTTTCTGGTCTCTCAAATGATTACATATTCAAGTAGCTTTTCATAGCTACTATAAACTCTCTGGTAACACTCAGGGGCACATTAACACAGAGTCTGAATGTGTCAGACTATGTGGTGAGACCTTCTCATTCAGGGCACTCTAGCTCAGCCTGTAGGAGCAGAGTTTGGTCCAGGCTTCATCAGTGAGATCTTGTTCTGTCTTGTCAACTAAACCTTCTTCTTCCCCTCCACTTAGCTGTCAAACCTCCTCAGTCTCCTCCACCTGATCTCCTCAGCTCTCACGTCCCCTGAGAGGTGGAAACCAGGCGGAGGAGGAGCTCCTCTCTGGTTGGTTTGTCCTACAACAACAACATATCATTAGAAATTATTATTGTTAATATATATACACTTTATGTATTACTCAATCCTCCTCACTTACCAGGTTCATTCAGACTGTTTCTGATGGCCATCTCTAACTGCTCTTCCTCAGTCAGTCTATCTGTATAAGGTGCTGTATGATTTCTTGTCTGGTATGTTGTATGCTGTTGGTATCCTGGGTATCCTCCACCAGTGCCGCTGTAGCCTACACACACACACACACACACACACACACACACCAATGATGGTCAGGCTTTGGCTACACAGACAAAAAATAGAAAACACAATCAAAAGAAATCAGAAATAAAAATACACGGTCATAAAATACATAGTGACAGTTAGACACAGTTAAAAGCTTAAGAGTAAAAGTAAGTTTTAACGTCTTTTCTTGAAAGTTTCAATGGTGGTAGAGAAACGAATAGGGGGAGGTCCTTAGAAGTCTGTCCCTTCAGGTCAAAGACTTTACATTTCTCTGTAGAGTGATCAACCTCAGATATCATGCAAACAACTGTGCTGCAGTTAACCAATTTATCAAATTCTGGCAAAGCCTTTGTATGTAACCTTCTCTAAAGGGTGTGGTACCTGAGGATCTGTAGTATGCTCTTGGCTGGGAGTAATATTGATCCGATGACACAAACCCTGGTGAGAGTAAAGACAAACAGATGATTTCATTTCAAACAGTGTTGTTAATGTGCGTTTAGATTTGTAGACGGATTTCTATCAAGACTGAGACACACTGATCTGCACAAAGACTCAAAATAATCACCTGCTAAGTAACATAACATATGTCATACATACACAGACATATGTTATGTCACTGAGCCAGTCTGTATTGACAAAGTTAGTGAAAAAAAAAAAAAGACAGGAAAAGTGTTCCAACAGGATACAAGCACCTCAGGTGACGGAAACTCAGTGAAAACATACACACTCGCACATTAATTCAAACCTGCACAAGTCTTCATGAAGGTCTTCAGTGGACCGGCAGTGTAGAGCAGACCCACCAGGATACCTGCCAGGTGACCAATGAAAGAGGTCCTGAAGAAGCAGAGCACAGATCAACTCTTAACTAATGAAACACTGCCACCTGGTGAACGGTTTAATCCATAGCATCAGACAGGAACCCATGCACTTCACTCATTTTTAAAATGATCTCTATGTCTATTTTGTTTAAGTTTGACCTGCTGATAAACACCATATCTGGCAATTTAAACTATATCAGTTGAGTTGCTATGACATTTCAGACACTGATCATTAATTTGCCTTAACTGGTTGCTTGTGGATTATTGTAGTGCCTATGGTGCTGTTTTCTAGAGAAGGTGAAAAAAAGAGAAATTTCCTTGGTGTTTTTCACATTCAGCTACAGATCAAACCTGTCCAGCCAGTCTAGATCTATCTTCCAGGGCAGGTACGTAATCTAGTGTGGGTGTTGACAGAAGGGATATGATTACTGTGTCATCATCACTCAAATGCTATACTTGATAATGCAGCCAGTAGTTAAACAAACAAATGACAAACAAAAACCCAAAAACATACATACACACACACACACACACACACACACACACACACACACACACACACACACACACACACACACACACACACACAAACAAACACAAACCTTGTTTAATAGCTTATATTAGCTGGTGTTTTCAAAGGGGAGAATTGAACATTTGTGAACTGGTCCTTTATGCATGGGTTTTCCCAATGAAAACAGAACAATTAGCTCTGCCAATGCTAGTCTTCACACTGGTACCTCTACAGTATATTTATTCCTGTTGATTTCTGTCTGGTAACTCACCCTGGTGATGTTATGTGGATCAGCACAAGCTCCACCCAGCTGGCATAGCGATTGGACACAGGGACACCCATCACATAGGTCACACCCCCTGGATAGTAATGGTTATTGAGCACCTTCAGGCCAAACAGGACACCTAGAAACACACACACACATACACATATATATTATACATATATCATCATTACAAAGATAAATGAAATTTTGCCATGGTAGGACTCGAGTGGGGAGATACAATATATGTGCTTATACTGCAATGTGATATCAGTGTGGCATCACCATTATAATGAGTGTAGCGCCAGTTGAAATTTATGAAGCTTTTACTGGTGGTGGTCTGTATTTTATTCCTTTCAGCAATCCTTTATGACCTTGCCTTACAATCCGACCAACAACAACAACAACATAAGAGCCCACAAATAAATAAATAAAAAGCCATTAGTCCATACATCTATAATTAGGTTGTAGCATTTAGCTTTACTGTACATAAAATTAACTTTTGATATTCTTCTTGGTTTTATGAGGTGGTGGGCAGTAGAGCATGTAGGTCAGGTACAAGTGGGTTTTCCTAGTTGTTCTCATCCTCAGACAGATGGGACAGATGCAGCATGAGCCTCTGACTGTATTCAATTGAGGGAAAATGTGACTACATGGTCAGTGTCTTACAGACCTATTATCGGCCGATATTGACCTATCACAGATATATCAGTGTCGTGAATATGTTGTGACATATTTGTTTTTTGCCAATTCTAATTATTACATTTCCACAGAAGTTTATGGTTTTAGTGCAACAGATGTTATTTGATACAATAATGTTTATTCTTAAACTGTAAAATATCATGCCTTCATTACATTTGAGGGATCATTTGCTTATCTATATATTCGGTACATATAATATTACCAGCCAATATATCGATATCGGAATTTTTTCACTCCCCAAAAACCCAGCATCGGCCGGGCCCTACACTAGGACACCATTAAACCTACAATAAATACATACTTCCGTGCATTTATTCAACTTCACTTTAAGAAAAGAATGTATTTTTACACATATTAAACATCTTTCAGTCTCACAGAGAGGACTAATACCTGAGAAGCCAACAGCACATGTCATGCTGTAGGACGGGTCGTCGGTGAGTTCTGTCAGCAGAGCCTCCAACACCAGATAGACAAACCCGGTGAGCAGAGAGAAGACTGAAAGCAGGTAGAAGAACCAGGCACCACCCAGCTGCCGCTCCAGCCTGATACCTTTCATGAGAAAGGACGCCATGTTGAAGTAGAGGTGCCAATCATCCAAATGGTGGAATGGAGACAACAGAAGACGGCGCCAGTC
Source organism: Scomber scombrus (assembly GCF_963691925.1). NCBI lineage: Eukaryota > Metazoa > Chordata > Actinopteri > Scombriformes > Scombridae > Scomber > Scomber scombrus. The sequence goes on from NC_084974.1 coordinate 23,630,145, forward strand.
TCTCGACATGTATACCTCTTGGACACTTACACAGGCCTGGGGATTGAATAAGTAGAAGATTTTACATATAATATTAACAGTACAGCAGCTTATCTTATGTCTTTCCTGACAGATGGTTCAGATGTCAGAAAGGTCAATTATGCTGCATTTGACCACATAATCAAGTACGTTATATTATTATGTACTACGAAATATTTTAGTTCTGACATTTTTATGTTTTAATAAAAAACAAATAAAATAACTGTCTCCATTTTAATAATGCGTTACCTTCATCATTGGAGCTGCGGGGAACAGGTAGAGATACACGTTGAGTCCCAGGACAGCCAGAGTGACGGGGGGGATGTTGTCCAAACCCACCTGAAACAGTTGGGAGGCCAGGAGCAGCAAGCCCAGCTGGGTACCCCTCGGTCGGTTCCGCATACCCAAAACAACCTGGGGAGAGATAACTGTGAGATTATTTTTCTGTAAATTTACAGAGGAAGGATGCAGGGAAGAGGCTGAAAACTAAAGGTGATTTTGCTGCTCCGCAGCTCTGGCGAATCCAATGGCAAAGTCTCAGAGATAACAATATTAGAGCAAATCTTTATTTATTTGAGTTTATATTTCACAGTTGACTCTTTTTATGCTGATACATCATCTTCTCTGCCTTTTATATTTCATCCAGTTTCATCCGATTATTCCACAAAGAATAGATGACATATGACTTCAGTTTGTATGTACTTACCACAAAAGAACTGAAGACACATGATATTTGTACTCGATCACAAAATAGGTTGTTGCTCTACACTCCATTAGTCAGAACCAAAATAGGAAAAATGTCTCTTATGATGCACTTTACACTTGGAATAATCTGCAAAAGGCCTTAAATTAGATTTTTTTTTTAAAATTTAATCACCACTACAGCAGTTCAAAGGCCTTATCTCAGACCTTATTTTAATTGATTTGTTTGATGTTTTTAACCTCACTGTATCGTATCTGTTTCTCGACACCTTTGTAAATGAGGATTCCTCCTCAACGGTCTTTCGAGGTAAAATAAAGGTTAACAAATAATTGATAAACGATCCATACCATTTGTTTTGTATGTTTTTGACTTTTCTGTTTTGTTTTCTGTTATTTGCTTATTTTTTGTTGTAGTAAGTTCTGTCTTTCCATTTGTTTTCTTTTGTCTCCCTTCTGTTGTTACATTTTTGTCTCATACTCTGTTGCATTATTCATGTTACTTCATACACCTAATGTATAATATGCAATTAGTGCAATTATTTTGTAGTAGCAGATTATACTAAATTATACTACTTGTTACTTTTGTTACTTCTCCACTCAAGATTTTAGAGTGCCTATTTATCTGAGGGATTGAAACATCTACTTCTATGTGCTCACCTGTATAAATTAACACTAGTGACAAACTACACATTTCGATCGTAATGAAAAAAATCCCCCCACATATAAACTGAATCACTGCATTAGTTACTTGAATTAAACTTACTTTCAGGTCAGTCAGATGTTCAGTATGAAGCCTCTACCTGGGTCTGTGGTTCTTTGGCTAACGCTAATGCTATTTTCCCCCGATAATTGGACGTTTTTGATCCCGTTAGTACCGCAAGTCCGCTTCAGAGGATCCAACTACCACAAGCGAAATGTAAAAGCGACGTATAAAAACCTTAGTTACACGTCAACACACCGTATTTCTCACTATTTCATCATTTCTAGAAGTTAGCACTAACTTAATATTTATACTCGGCGTAACATCAGATATCACGTGACAATAACAAAAAGACGACGTAGGTGGCGCAGGCGCAGACCTGTTCCTTTTTCTTTTTTTTTAACATTAGCCAACATAATGATTACTACTACTGCTACTACTACTACTACTACCAATAATAATCATAATAATAATACATTTTGTTTGTCAGGTATTTGAAGCCCATTTCCAACAATGTGATGAAAAAAGATCTCGAAATAATGACTTACTATCTCAAAATAATGACTTACTATCTCAAAATAATTACATACTATCTCAAAATAATGAGATACTAATAAGTCATGAGATAAGTCATTATTTTGAGATACTTATTTTGAGATACAAAGTCATTATTTTGAGTCACGAAGTCATTATTTTGAGATTTGAAGTTTTATGAGAAGCACTTGTATATACATTTGTTGTAAAGCACTTTGAATTGAATTTATTGTACAAATAAAGGTATCATTATTATAATTATAATTATAATATTATTTTATTTGTTGTTGTTGTTGCTATTATTAGTAGTATTATTAGTATTAATAATGTTGTTTAAAAACACAAAGAAACAAACACACAAACAAGTACAGGAAAAAAAACCGCCTCTTTTGAGAAATGAATTCTTATTGATGTTAATTGTCATCACATTTTGGCTTAATGTCATTAAGGACAGATTCTGCTTAGAAGACGTTATAATTGTTCAATTGTATGGCTATAATTAGTGTATTGAGGAAAAACGAGTGTTTTCTGCCCTCTGGTGGTCAAAGTGAAGAAATGTATCACTATATTAATAGTTAAGATAGCTAATGCCAGTTATTGTTAATATAAATATGAACAAGTCAAAATCAGTGTGACAATTTCAAATAATATCATGTCAAGTGAGACATGATAATCTACAGTAGTTATATTTCATGTCAATACAAATAAATGATGAATGATGAAAGAGTCAAGAAATCACGTTTTAAAGTGCAATATTTTTAATTACATTTTTTTTTAAATTGCCTGAATAGTCTTATATTGGGCACCGATTGCAAAATTTGTGTTACAGTTTTATAGCTGATACATTTTAAATATTTACACACATGCACTTTACTCACATTTGGCTAATTTTTCTTTCATTTGAGACAGATATAAAACAACATGTTATATATAATTGTTAAAATGTGTGTAGCCTACTTCTAAAATCTAAATCTAAATGTTAAATGTATAAATAAATATTCAATCTAAATATCAGTGGTGGCAAAAGTATTCACATTATGTAGCCTACTTAAGTAGAAGTACAGATACTTGTGTAAAAAAAAAAAGTAGTATAAAAGTACAAGTATAAGTAAAAGTAAGAAAGTACAGGCTCTTAAATGTACTTAAGCACAAAAGTATATTTTTTTGTTTCTGTTTGCCAGTGATTTTAATTGTTATGTAGGCCTATGTATTTGAAAAAACTCGTTTTTTGTTTTTCAATACTCGTTCCTGAAAAGAAAATAGAATGACCTATAACGCTGGGTTACACAAGTATCTCCTTATTGCCTAAACCCAACTGAAAAGTAGGCTACAATTTGATCAGTTCTTCCACGGCAGGCACAATGCACGACAAACAGCAGTGTTGCAAAGTGAAGCTATTTTTTCTCTAAATTTGCTACTTGATAATGTCAGAGAATATCCAACTTTTTTTCTGGTAAATTAGCGACTTTATAATGTCGGAGAATATCCAACTTTTTTTCTCATAATATTAACCCCCCCAGGTCAGTATTTTTATTTTAGTTTTTTACATATATGGCCCTAATAATAAGAATAATATCCTGTAGATCAAGGAGATCAATGTCACACATCAACATACAATTGAATCATTTATTCATAACAACTTTTTCTTTACTTTGATATTACTAGTTATCTCATTTGCAGAAGTAAACAGTTCCACAAATAATAGTGCACTCAGGTGTGACACACCTTTCCTCGATCAATTATTCAGTGACTCAACTCACCTGGATCAGCTTTCTCTGATAAGAAACTTCAAGACGTGTGTGTACAACCGACTCCAGCAGTTCAGGTTCATATCTCTCTCTCTCTCTCTCTCTCTCTCTCTCTCTCTCTCTCTCTCTCTCTCTCTCTCTCTCTCTCTCTCTCTCTCTCTCTCTCTCTCTCTCTCTCTCTCTCTCTCTCTCTCTCTCTCTCTCTCTCTCTCTCTCTCTGCTGCCTTCAATGACTATGAGTCGGAGCTGGCGGAGAGGCTGTTGCTATGGTAACAACAGCACTCAAGGCAGACGGAGCCAAGGATGTTAATCAAGCAAACAAGAGACAAGTCGATCAATACCGGGGAGCGGATTGTACTCTCTTCAACATAAAACCATGTTACTGTCACCTTGAAAACATATTTAAAGGCTAAATTTAAAAAAGAAACCATAAAAATAAAACGTCTATTTGACAACATTAAATGTGCTTATTTGTAGGCAACAATAGGCCTAAATGTCCAAAATGTATTGTGAAATTTGAGTATTAAAGTAGCCTATTGCTCAAGTCAAGATAAGATGTTCCTTTATTAGTCCCAGAGTGGGGAAATTTACATTAGCAGCAGCAAAGGGGGTAACAAAAATAAATTCAAAAATGAGAGACAAAGAGCATCAATAGAGAGAATAAAGAAAAAAAAATAGCAATGAAAAGACAATAGTTGCAAAAAAATGTAATATATGTACAAGAATAATATTGTTGGTGAATGATAATGTACCTGAGTTACATATTGTTATTGTAAAGCGATTCAAGAGGTTTTATTGTCACATGTACAACAACACAGCAGATGGAAACACTGAAGGGAGTGAAAATTGGCTTCTTCCAGCTCTAGTTTCAATTAGATTAGATTATAAAATGAGAGGGAGACTGAGAGTGAAATATACAACTAGACATGATTTTGCACATTGGTGTGCTTGGAAGCAGTAATGCACATAAGTAGTAAATAGGCAAAGTGATGTGTGATAAATACTTTTGATAAAAATATAAATATTGTGTAGGAGGAAAAGAAAGTGTGTGTGTTTGGCAAGGGGTGAGTAAGTGCGTAGGAGAGAAAGAGAGAGAGACTGTGTGTGTGTGTGTGTGTGTGTGTGTGTGTGTGTGTGTGTGTGTGTGTGTGTGTGTGTGTGTGTGTGTGTGTGTGTGTGTGTGTGTGTGTGTGTGTGTGTGGTTAAGCCTGCTGCTGGATCAGGCTCTGATGCTTTTACATCACTTGCCTAATGGAATCAGTGAGAGAAGTTTGCGGCTGGGGTGGTTGATGGTTGAGGTCCTTGTTGATTTTCCGGCTTTCCTCCTTACCCTCCTCTGGATGTAGAGGGTCCTGCACGGCTGGCAGCACAGACCTGGTGAAAGTGGTAAATTGGTTGAATGTGAATAATTTTATATATGTAATTAATTATATGTAGACTACAGTGGGGTGTGTGATTGTTATTTGACAAATGCAGAAATCCACTTAATTGGAAGTATTAAGCTGAGATACATGTAAAAAAAATTATACATAATAATAAATTATGATATAAATATCAATGTAAGGGAAGAGGCTAGTGGGGAACATAATGGCAATATGCTTAGAAAAGGCCTAATTATATGGGATGCAAGTTAATATATGTGAATGCAAATGATATCTTACACCATACATGTTATTGGAAATACTGAAATTTGATGAAAAAATCTCAATCGACGTGAATCTTAAGTTACTATGAAAGAAGAAAAACTATAATATATATTAAAATGTTCTTGCATTGAAAGCGGAAGTGGATGTGTAGCTTGTTACGCAGCGTGCAGCTTGACGTGCAGGCTGGAGCGGGAGACTGGAGGGGGGGAGCTGAGGCAGGTAAAGGTGTTTATGAATGTGTGGGGAAGACAGGAAGGGGTTACGGCGTGAGAAGAAGTGACGGAGAGAGGGGTGAAAGGAGGACAAAGGAGCCGACCGACGGGAGGAAAAGCTGGAAAGAGGAGGAATAAGGGAAAGAGGGGAAAGGATGTCGGAGAGGATAGCTTCATGTGGGAGCTTGTATGACAGCACCAACCTGCTGCTGCAGTACTGCAACAACGGTGAGCCGCTTCTCATTTCACATCATCAGATAACACGTCAAAATGCACAGCTGGCTGCTCTCATCTCATTCAAAAAGGTCTCGAAAAGAAAAATATGGAGAGATTTTACATTAATTTTGACGCGTGTCCTGAAATGTCTTAAGAAAAACGCACAAAATTGAATCGTAAATACATTGACGATTGGCATTCATTCGGTATAAAATATAGACTGTAGCCAATGATTTTTCAGCTGCTGATCCATTTAATTAACATGATTGAACGCATTACACCTACGTCTTCACGAGTTTTAGGCTTTTTTTTCAGAGGTAGTAATTGTGCAAAATATATATGCTGCCACTTTTTAAGACAAATGTGTGTGTGTGTGTGTGTGTGTGTGTGTGTTGTTTTTTTTTGTTTAAAAAAAAATTATAAATACAAATAAACCTATCTTAATTATGTTTTAAAAAAAGGTTTTTACACTCTCACACAAATAAATAAATATGTTTAACTGGGATTTCAAGAAACAGAGAGACAGATGCTTGGACATATTTTAGATATATTTTTAGTTTATTTTATTTTTAAAGCTTTCCAGTGCTATATTGTATTTAATGTTTATCCCCTTTTTGTGGTTCCTCTTGCATTTTCCACTCATTGCTTTAATGTTATTTTTGCTGTCTCATGTTGTCATTTAGTGTTAGAAAATGAAATATATCAGGCTGCTATCTATATTTTTTAATAAGCTGCTAGGTATTTCCCTATCAGTATCATTAACCTTTTTATATGATAGAAGTTCCTCTTCGTCTAAAGTAACAAAAAGCTGTCCACAAAACACAAGTCACACATTGACTGTAACACTAACATGGTGGAAGGATACTAGGTTGCCCTGCTATGCTGCTGTGATATCATATTTCTACTTTTAACTTTATGAACATGATCCATTTTGTGGATTTGAATATCTGTTGATTTCCGACTGTCACTTTTAAGTATGTTCGTTTGTATTGGGTCACATCCTGCTTTACAAATGTAATGCAAATAACCTGCAGCTGCCAGATTATACAGTATCTGATGTGACAAGGAGAATTGCACAGTTTCAAACAAAATAGGTGCCTGTTTTTCTCTTTGGGTAACCCTAGCTCATGGTCCATTTTAAACGTATTGCCATAAAGTGGAGTAGTGTAATAAAACTTCATTTTGTACGTGTTCACCTTTGCATTTTACCAAAATATGTAAAAAACAATAGTATCTCCGTCAGAAAATTTCATCAAGAGGTCAGTTAATGCATATTATATGAGAGAGCTTTACTTGGATTGTCCCTGCAGTCTATTAAACTTCACAGACAGCCATATTGAGCGGCAGGTGGAGAGACAGCGAGGGGTCAGGGGAGTCTGTTTAGAGCTGTGATGTTTCTTATCCAAGATGTAACATGTGCCGTTCAAACCATTTGGTGAGTGTTTTGGTGCAAAGCCTCCTGCAGCTCACCGTTTCATAAGGATTCCAGTTAAACTCTTAAGATCAACGCACACAGTAAAAAAAATTAAAAGAAAATGAAGCAAATAATGTCTTATGTTGACAGATGGCCAGGCATGCAGTGAGGGATCAGCTGGGTTTAAAAAAAAACATTTTTTTGTCAAGGGCTTTTTGTCTGCTGTCCTCCAGTAAAAGGTAAAAATGTAGTGTTTTTGTTTTATCAGCATCTTTTGTCGACATTACTTTTGTAAGGGTTGAGTTTCAGGTTAAAGTTTGGATTAGAGTAAAGTTAGGTCAAAGAATTAATGTCTATGTGAAGGTTTTCAGAATAACAGACCTTTTGTGTGCTTGCTGACATTCACAGATATTGTGTTGATGACCAAAAGGAAAGAAGAGAATTGTATTTTTGCTTGGCTTCCTCCTCTCAAACGTCAGAGGTTAGACTCCCTGGAGATGGAATAGATTCAGCATCTTATCAAGGGCACTTCAGACTAAACCCTCAGTTTCCTAACTCTGAATGACCCCTTTTTTCTTGAAAAGGCCCCTTTACACTGTGTGATTTTGGGCTGTCTGTGACGAAAGTTCACAATTATTTGAGAAATGTAGTGAAATCTTTGGTCATCAATCCAAAACAGTGTCCTAAATCGCACTGTGAGACATATCCACCGTCAATTAATTTGGATCTTTGGCGTCCAAAGACACCTAAGGCAAAGTTCATTGGACCAAATTCTGCCACCCACGTCTACAAACCAACCAATAAGAATATGACATAAAAAGACATAGAATACACTAGCCCTCGTGATATTTCGTAAGAGCGGTTTTTAATAAAGTTTAGGGAGAAAATCCACTAATTCTCCTTAAGTACAAAAACCAGAATGATGGAGGATAAATGGAAAAGCAGTTTGTCTGCTTGTATGCTTATAGGCGTTTCGTACAATGTTGTTAAACTGCCCAAAGGTGTCTTAAAGTGGTTCAATAGTCTGCAGGTTTTCCATCTAACCAAACATTACAACATCTGATTTTACAGATTGACACTGTTTGAGTTAGACATGGGGGGGCAGACCATCCTGTGAAATCAGGAGCGAGACTGTTTTGAGCCTTGATTTGTATGCGTTAGGATTACACAACCCCTCTAAGTGCATGAAGAATCCAGCTATAAAGCTATAAAATTGATCAACAGGCTAAAGTCCAATATTAAAGCTGGAGAGTAGGGCTTTTGTCTCCCACTTCTGACAGTAGGAGTAATCACAAAAACACTGTCAACACATGCTTACGTCATGCTTACGTCCATTGCTACTGTTGTGGCTATAAAACAGTGGATAAATTGTTTTGAGCGTCACAAAACCACCACAAAATGACTTGTTTCACTATTAGAAGTTGATCCATTTGGTCCGATAACATTTGGAAAGTCTAGAAGAGCTGCATGATTAATTATATTAATTCCTATTTAAGTTAGCAGAATTTGGGTGACAGAAGTTTCAGATGCCCATGCTAGCATATGCAGTAAGTGTTCATTCATCCGGCCAGCACAGGAATGTCACCACCAAAAAAAACTCTGTATACTGTGAAATACAGAGGGGCTTGAATACACCAGACGTTCATTTATACGTACTGTAAAAGTTCTGCACTGCAGGTTTAAATCTTGAATTAAGTAATTAAACAGGAATCGTTTTAAAGCTGCAATAGGTGCTGAAGTTGACGCTGAATATAGCGCCTGGTGAAGTGAGAACCGCACTTGAGAAAACCACAAAGTGAGGAGAGAAACGATGATGAGGTTTTTCACTCAGTTGTGCTGCATCAGGTGACATGAAGAGGCTGGAGAATAATAGAACCAAATTGTGTTGGGCATATTCAGTTGTAGGCTTTGCTCAACTGTCATATTATCAGTAGTGCAGCATCTGCAAAGTGAGCATCAAGCAACTTCTGTCTTTCTTTTTCTGTCTGTCAATCTTCTTCCATTATTTCCTTTGTGTTCATTGTCTCTCTTCCTCCTCTGCCATCTGTTCTCTCTCACTGTAACCAGAGATTCTCTACAGCATGTTCATCAGATGTGCTCTCCTCCACCACCTGCTTATATGTCGAGCCAAATACAGTGTGCACACGCCCTTTTGTAGTTTTTATAGTTTTATAGATGTTCTATAGTCAGTTTAGCTTCCTTGGTGCTGAACATTTTCATAGCTTTATCTAAATGATCCTGCTGAGGTAAACACCACCCACCTGGGATTACAGGCAGTTTTAAACAAACACTGATGATTATTCAAGCTTCAATTAAACAATTTCCCCTTGAAATCCTGAATATTTTTAATACTCTCCTTACATCAGCAGACAAACTTGTGACATTTTCAAAAGAGTCTCCACAGTATGAAAAAGAAACACTGAGTTAAATACATTCACAATAACTTGAGTCACATATGACTTAAATCTGTACTTGAAATTACAGACCAGCAGCCCCAAATGGCAGAAAGGAGTAACTACTCCACTGTGCCTACAGGTCATTTCCTCTTAGTGTCTGAAGGAGGTTTGAGAGAATGTAGGTGTTGTAAGTGTGTTCAGCTTTCTCTGTGCACTTTTGGGTTTCATAAGATTTAATTTAGTCACCAGCTGGAGAATGTGTGTGGAGAATATTTATCACTGGTGCTCTTTTCCAGAATTTAATTTAGGAAAACAGGGTGAATTGTGGTGTGAAGTGCCACTCTTTTTATTTACTGTATGATACAGTTTGGTAAGAGTGCTGCATCAAATTGCAGCTGTAATGTATGCTGAAAAATACGCACATTTACACAGCGCATGGTGACATCAGCACAGCATTTACTATGTTAAGAAACTGCAGAGCACTACAGTGTAAATGTATCCTGGGTGTATGCTGGCAGTGCAGCACGGAGTGTTCCTTCAGCTTTAGATTGAAATGAAATGACTGACGACTGAAGCATAGAGAGTGGAACAACAAGTCAATCATGGCACATTGTACCGCTGCACAGCCCTGTGATCATCCAATTTTATAAGTCTACTAAAAAGTCAAGTCATTATCCACCAGGTTTTCTTTCTTTCTATGTTGTTCAGTTAAAAGTCAAGGATACAGCCGGTCACTATGTTGTTTTTACGATTCTGATTGTTTGCTGAAATCTCTGTTATTGTGTATCTCTCTTATTGTCAACAAATCCCATGAAAAGACAAAAAACAACAATGAATTCATCTGTCTTTCACCACTTTCTGGTTCCCCTGTCTGTGGCGCAGAGCCCCAAAACACATCAGTTCTTACCAATTAATTAAATGTGTGTGTGTGTGTGTGTGTGTGTGTGTGTGTGTGTGTGTGTGTGTGTGTGTGTGTGTGTGTGTGTGTGTGTGTGTGTGTGTGTGTGTGTGTGTGTGTGTGTGTGTGTGTGTGTGTGTGTGTGTGTTGCTGGATTCCAGCTCTGCAGCAGTATCTGATGCTGGTGCTGTGTGTGTGGCCCAGAGCCAGGCTCCACCCCTTCTGCCTCAGTTCTCTCTGCCTGTAGTTAACGAGAGATAAGGAGGAGGAGGAGGAGGGATGAAAGTGAATTAACAGCAGAGGAGGAAAAAGGGGGAGGGGATGGAAGGAGGAAGAGGGAGTGGTCCAGGAAGCAATGGAGAGTGGAAGAAGAGATGGTGGATGACTGAGGGAGTGGTGTGTGTGAAAGAGAGAGAGCGTGATCAGGGAGGGGATGGAGTAGGAGTGCAGGACGCCTCTGGGGGAGGACAAATGAGAGCAAGTGGACATCCTGACTGACTGACTTACTGGCTGTTGCTCTGTAGACTGACTGACTGACTGGTTGATTGACAGGAGGAGTGACCGAGCACTCAACGAGGCATAATGACAGGTAGGCGAGACAAACTCCACCTTCATCAACACTTCACTGCACCATTAATATTTCAGCAGCCTTCAGTTTTCTTGCCCTTCGCCGACTTCCCATTGTCCATTTTTCTGTCCCAGCATCACACACACACACACACAAACACACACAGAGCCCACCCCCCTCTGCTCACTATTTTCTCTCCATTTCATCTTCCATATCTCCCCGTTTGTCTCCTCTCCATCCCTTCCTTTTACTCCATTCTGTAAACTCCTGCTCTGCCACCACTTGTCTGGCTCTCTGTGGTCATTTTTCTGGTTCCTGGAAGCAGTCATGTGTCTGCATTAACACTTACTAATGTCTCTCTGTGCTGGGACGGATAAAGAAGTTAGCAAGTAATACAAAATGTGTGAGTGTGTCTCGCCTGATGACTATCAAGTCGATGTGGCCTCTGGTTTATTAAGGCAGTAATGGAATAATGCTGAGTAACCATTGTAACAGTGTGTGTGTCTGTGTGTGTGTATTTGTGCGTGCATGATAATTCAAGGGCAAATGGAAAAGTATCCTGCTCTGCAGCGTTTTTAAACAGGTGTCCTGTCAGTAGAGGGGTTGAAGGTGTACCCTGCTGATCTCTCCATCTTTGTTCTTTTTTTCTTTGCTCTCCCATCTGTCTCTCTCTTAGTATTTTTCATTGCATTTAGCATGTTTAGCTAAATGTTAATAATCTTATTCTGACATGCACAGTAAACATGCATACTGTATGTTTTACATTGATGTTTTATCTATGCATCTATGCATATCTTTATGTTTGCATCTGTGTTTCAGATGGAAGCCAAGACAGATTCCCCCGGCGCATATTTAAGTTTGAAAATTGAAGTTGGGAACATTACATTTTTTGCATCTTAACTTCATCTCACTTTAATGGCCACATGATCAGAGTCTGTAGATTTTGTCTGATATATATAATATCAGTGTAACATATCACACAGTAAATAATTACATATTGCACTTAGTCATATATCCAGTGCATATTAAACATTTGAAATCCAGTTTAGACTCTGACAACGTAGAGTTTAGCCTGAGAAGCCGAGTCTGAGGTTAAAGAGGATAAACTTCTCTGATTTGAGTAATAACATGCCTTTTCTCTGGTGCCACTCTTAGTAATGGTAAATATACACAAGTATTGAAAATGTCTCTTTACTTTTTCCATCATTCAGCATTTTTGTTTCCTGGTTTGACGAGTGCAGTTTAGCATAGCTATGGCTTTTTATGTTGTATTCTCCATTTACAGTACAAACAATGGTCAGTATACACTATACACATTATAAACACTATACAGAGTTCCCCTATATAAAGAATTATATGTTGTATAGTAGAATAATGAAAATGGGAATGATTTCTGACAGTCTTCAGTCAAGAGAAACATGGAAAAGCAATGTGGTCTCTGTAATGATTTCTGTCTATCTCCCCTCATTTGTTGTTTCTGTTTCTATGCTCGGTTTAGTGTTCCTAATGGCTACATCAGTTCAGATAAACAGCATTACTGCTGTATTCAGTTAAAAATTACTCATTCTTATCTCTTTCTACTCCCATCTTTTTCTCTCACTCAACATCTCCTCCCACCTACAATCTGTCTCCTCTTGTTTTGATTACTGCCTCTTTCTTATGTTTGTTTCTTTCTCTTTTTCTCAGTTTGTGTATCAGTTATTTCAGCCTATGGTCTGTGCTTTCCACCTCATCTGTATTCAGTTATAAGAGTCATTGAGTTGTATTGCTCTTGGATTACAAATAGGACTGTCTATGGTGGTTTCTGTGTGTCATCTGGTCATTAGTAGATGGATTTGTGTTAGTGTAGCTATCATAGACACATAGAGATTTGTCAGTTTGTTTGTTTGTGTAGTATCACCCTGCCAAGAGGTGACACTTGATTGTATTTGTACCATTTTACCAACCTTAGCATCCAGGCTTTTCATTACTCATATTGTCTGAGAGTTCATTTTCAAATGGGTCACTGAGTGTCAAGACTCTGAAACAGTAGCAAATGAAGACTAATGAGAGGCATTTAAAAGCTGTCAGCCATAATGTGTTTCAGTTGTAATGGAAAATCTGGGATACTAACCAGGTTTAAATGAATTGCTAATATATATAAAATTCAGAAATTGTGAGCATTTTTTTTCTCAGTAGCTAAAGCCCTGTGGTCAGAGTGAAGCATTCATTTTTGGTAATGGACCACACATCTGATGTCTGATATTAAACAAAAGGCTAATATCATTTGGATAAATCAGTCTAACCCTACTACAAATGTTTTATAAATTGAGAAAGTTGGAGAAATTAAAGAAGACAAACAATGATGAAGGCCTGTGGTCTGATCTAGTGTTTTGCTGCTGGTTCACTGTCCATTTCTGCCATGCAAAACTCCCCTGAGTTTGATTTCTGTATGTAAATCTGAAGCTTGATTTCCCTGCGGCCTCTTCCTGGCTCATTTGACTGGGAGATGTGATACAGTAACAGTAACAGTACTCCCTGTGTCCCCCAGCTCAGCTCACAGCGCTGAACTGTTGCATGCTGGGAGCATTAGCTGAAGCAGTCTGACATGTAAAATCCCCTTTTTACAGTGCGGTGCTCTTTTACTGCAGGTTTAAATTTAATTTATATTATTGAAGTTATGGATGGTGTAAATATGATTGTGACCTTTGCATTAAAAATAATGATGACAAGGAGGGAAGTTCATGGTTGATTTTTTTTCTTTTTTTATCTCTTTTGATTGTAGGCGTAGTTTTATCTTCTATGCAGCCGTGAGACATACTGGCTCTGCTGTTCAGATGTAATTGCATTTAAAATAGTGATATTTGAATTTGAATTTTTTGCTTTTAAAAATGAATCTAGCTCATTGTCACTAAAGTGTTTAACTTGGTGTTCAACTGAAACAGGTGTTTGAAGGCTGATATTGATGTTAAGTAGTTATTGATATTGCAGAAATTTTAAAACAAAATTCACAATTAAGTATGTTTTTCATAAATAATCTCAGGCTTTCAATGTAGTCCGTGGCATATAAAGTACAGTATATTCATTTTATGAGAAATATATTCAATCCAAGGTGTTAAAAATAGATAATTGCACACTGTCAGTATTCATTTTTAAGACTCAAGTACTTTCTCAGTAGATCTAACATTTTAAAAGGCATAACAGTATCTCATTTGAGTAAAAATCTGTATTTGTGATTTTAAGGACATGGTTGTGTCAGAGTTGGCTTCGTGACAGAGAGGGGATAGAGTTTATAATTTAGGACGCATGATGAAAGGTCGAGATATTCTGTCCAAACAGAAACTTGTTTTTGACTTTATCGGCTCGTAATCTGTCAATGTGGGCCACAGATTAATAATCCGCACTGGGCAGTTTGCCTTCCATAATCTGGTAGGCGTCCGATGATGTCACCAGGGTGAGTGAGAGGACGGTGGACGATTAGGCTGATTACAGGTCAAGATGAGGGGAATAAAGGCGGAGGACGGAGGCAGGGATGTGAGGGGAGGAGTGCATGTATTTTTTTATTTGGCAGACAGTTTTGGCACATGTTGGGGCAGCTGAGTTTTCTAGCATTAGTGGTTGAACCAGATTTTCTTCTACAAAACAATCATTTCCTTCTTGTTTCACTGTGAGCTTTTTTGTGTCCAACCAGAAGTAACGTGTCCAACCAGAAGTAAAATGGTTTGTTTGTAATACAGAGGACTAACAGGTTTAAGCTTAAACAATGTTTACCCTTAATACTGATTTGCATGCAGTTAAACAAGAGTGTGTGTGGTGAGCCTTCCCTTTATTGGAAAGTTTTACAAGTGGCTCCAGAAACTCATTTAGGAAGCAAAAGGACATCTATAGGACATCTTTGTGATTAAGACAGGGCCTGATTTACTTAAGGTTTACGTGTGTAGAAACGTGTGCAAACTTGACATCACCCGCAAAAAATGTGCAAGCTGATCTACTAACGCAGCGCACTGAGGTTTTCATCTTTCAACTGTGCAAGATAATACGCACTGTCCATTTAGTATGTTTTCCATAATGAATATGTAATATGGGGCGTTTCAATCCCAGAAGGCAAAATACAGGGAGGAGAAAATGCAAATATGTTATTTAGCACGTGCATTGTGATTTACCAAACCTGAAGGTATTATTTCTGATGCTATGTCTATAAATAATACCTTTTTAAAGGACAGGTATTAGCCGGCTGCTCACTGCGCACAGATGACTTCTGTTACTGTGGAGAGGAGGAGACAGAGGCACAATGACAGAATACGCACAGGACGGAGTTTTTCCACCTGTGTTAATAATTTTGGAGTGAAATATTTTTGGTTTTACTAACAGCATTGACTTCGTCACAAATACTCTCCCATATGTCGGTTTTCTGGTAATATTTGTTTTTGTTATAACTCAATATATTTGTTAACCTCTTCCACTAGAACCTGATCACATTTCATTTTGCGCTTGCAGCTTTCTGCTCGTCCAAACTCTCCATAAAGACACGCAAAACCCTCATTTAAATACTTGGTCTTTATGTATTTCAGTTTTTCCAATGAATTAAAACAGAATACTCAGTACATTAGGTTTTCACAGGAAAATTGGATTTCATTCAAAGTACCAAAATCTACCAAAGTTCATTTTGGTACTTTACTCTAAATCTGTAACTCCTGAAGCATCAACTCAAAAAGTCCCAAAATTCTTACTTTAAATGTTTTTGCCTATTTATTTTGAACATTTTAAAAACAATATAAAAGTATGAAAATATGAACATATGAACATATAAAAATAGACTTTAATTATCGAACACAATTATACACAGTGCAATATGTAGTGTAGCTAAGTTTACCCATAATATCCTCTAAAATATGTAAACTGCTGTATGAACTTGATGCATGTGATTATAACAGAAACAATTAGCACAAATACTAGTATTTGCCTAAGTGGATCTTACAGTTCTGTTTACATTCAGCGTTTCTGACCAAAACACACTGTACCCTTGAGACCCAACAAACATGCTTCATTCATTTTCTTCCTCCACAAAATATTACAAAGTAAATTTTTTTAAACCTACTTTGAAACCTGTATCAATATCATCTATGTTTACTGCACATCAGATAGCAGTCATCCAATTCCAGTCAGTGGAATATGCATACCATTTCCATTACCGCCCTCTGCAGTTAATGTCAGTAAAATAGTACGCTAAACTGTAAAAGCAAAATGGACTTCAGACATTTCTTTGTAGAGTCGCTATTAATAAGAAAGTCCACAGTCTGTCATTAAATCATGCACAAGGATGTAAATGAGAGAACAAAGTTGTTTGTCTCCGTCTCTCTTTCTGTCTTTTTTTCCCTCCCACTTTCACATGGTGTCCATTCAAAGCAGCCACACAACCTGGTATCTGGTGTTGTTTACCTTCTCTTTATCTCTGCCTCACACTCACACCCAAAGTCTAAATAATTTAAACCAGTCAAGTGTCCTGTATGCTCTTACCCCCACCATGAAACTCAAAACTATTGATTCACAAGGCAGCAGAAGCAGGAGATATCCACAACACCCGCCTATAGCATCTGTTTGTATATGTATCCAAAATAAAGGAACCCAAATGTTTAAATACCCAGGCAGCTTACTGGTTCTTATAATTTATTTTCATCATAAATTATTTCTTCTCTTCTTTTGGACACTCCTTTTGACCCACTGCTTCATAATCTCTTCTCTATCACTTATACATCCAGAACCATGATAGCTTTTTACTTTGATAGTTTTTCTCAGTTGATGATGATAAAACCTCCATCTGCAGTGTTTTTGAGTAAAATACCAACTGACTAATTTTTACCTTGGGGTGTAACAAAGTATTTAGCTAAAGTTCAGACTTGTAAAACCACAGAAGATGAAGTGTAGTTATTTACTAATAATGAAAGGAAGTAAACAAAAAAAAGTTCACTATGTGTTTTTTTGTCCAATTTTCAGCTTTTTAAACAGCACTGTAAGCTCTAAGTCTGCAGTAACTAGTATTTAAACTAAAACCCTTTCTCTTCTGGCTGTCTCCCTGTCCAGATGACACAGTGTCAGCCAGCAGCAACATGGACATGGAGGACCGGGTTTCCCATCTGGAGCAGAGGCTCCAGCTGCAAGAGGACGAGATGCAGCTGCTGAAAGCAGCTTTGGCCGACGCTCTACGCCGACTGGGCTACTGTGAGGAGCAGAGCCAGGGGATGCAAACAGGGGCAAAGCATGCTGCTGGGAGGAGATCTCTGGCCACCACAGCTCCACCACCCCCTACAAAGGGTAAGTAAGGTGTTGGATTGATGATGGATCCACATTACAAACAGTCTCTTTGTCAATGTCATTATAATCCCTGGATTTTAAATTTGGAGATAGAGAGTGCACTGGATGGACTAGTACTCAGCATCAGCAGATACGCTTAGTAGAGTTATTAGTTTAGTCATTGGGAGAAAAAAGTTGGGTCATATCATCACTAAAGAACATGTAGCCTACATAAGTCTTAGCCACTGGCATGCTGCCAACAAAGTACATTTAATAGGTGATAGTTTTAAGTTTAGTTTAGTTATGTCAAATACAGAAAACCTTTAGGAATTCAAAGTATTGTTTTTGTTGTCTACTGATTGTGTTGTGTGTGTGTTGTGTATTTCCCTAAATTGTGCTATCTTTTCTTTTCTTGACCTCTCCTGACATAACTTTAATTTTATATTATCTGGATTTCATGCAGTCTTATGTGTGTGCAAATGTAATAAAATAAAATAAAAAAGCAAGAAAAGAAAAGCATGTTAGAGTTTCACTGCACATACCAACACATACAGAGATTGAGTTTTGACCCTGTTTTATTACATACTTTAAATTCTTTGTTAAATTGTTTACATTCTCCTCCTGTTTTCATGAAGCTAATGATAGTTTTTTTTACCTTCCAGTGCGTCAGCTGTTGCATGCTCTTCCCTCCAGACCTTTGAGTAATGGCTATGTTCAACAGAAACGCCTCCTCTCCTCTCCTTCGTCTCCTAAAAAAGAGGTGCTGCAGTCTATTAAAAGGTACGCACAATGTTAAAGAAACGAAAGCTTTGCCACAAACAAATCTGTGTTACGTGTTGCTCACACACGTGTTTGTATTCTTCTATTTCATCTTAATCTAAGTAAAGTGAGAGGGTTAAAAGGGTAATCTAGTAAAGATTAGAGACAGTCACTAAGAAAAACAGCAGACTGACACAACTTTTTGAGTAAATCTAAAATTTGGACACAGGCTTCAGGACACAGGAAACACAAAGTGATATTTTGGACCAATTGCCATGTT
Organism: Scomber scombrus; assembly: GCF_963691925.1. Lineage (NCBI taxonomy): Eukaryota > Metazoa > Chordata > Actinopteri > Scombriformes > Scombridae > Scomber > Scomber scombrus. Next base: position 23,648,506 of record NC_084974.1, read on the forward strand.
TGACCAGAAAGTCTATGGACACGGTGGAGCCAGATCGTTTTACGCTCTACATTCCTTTACACATCGTTTTGTCTTATCTGTCACCCTGGTTTCATCTTTATCACCCTCATCCAAGCAAATTCACCAGGAGTGAAATTTCGTATTTTTAATAGCGGCCTTGAGGAGTAGATATAAAGAAGGGCAGTGATCAGTGCCAATTTCTAAACATATTTTTACACACCTTTCTCTTCTCTTCTCTTCTCTTCTCTTCTCTTCTCTTCTCTTCTCTTCTCTTCTCTTCTCTTCTCTTCTCTTCTCTTCTCTTCTCTTCTCTTCTCTTCTCTTCTCTTCTCTTCTCTTCTCTTCTCTTCTCCTCTCCTCTCCTCTCCTCTCCTCTCCTCTCCTCTCCTCTAGGAAGAGTATGTCCACAGAGCGTCTAACCCTGGTGAGGAGAGAGATGGGAGCGGAGAGTCGGAGTCGAACCACTTCTTCTAGCAGCTCATCTGGCGGAAAAAGGTAACAGCCTAAATTATACAGTGTTCTTTTAAACCTATGAGCAATTCCTAAAACGTGGGATACATTCACTATTCTGTGAAGAAAATGCTGCATTATACATAAATGTAGAATTGACAATTGACTCTTGAATTGACATTCCCTCTAACAAGCTCAGAGAGCATGTTTGTGTACTGTGGGTCAGTAGATTTACCAGGGTCTGTCAGACTGCTGTAATGAGCTGTTTTACCTCTATGCTCTCTCTGTCTGTCTGTCTGTCTGTCTAGAGACAGACTGACTATCAGACAGTCTGACCGCAGTCGGTCTGAACAAACTGTGTCAGTCAGAAGCAGGAAGAAGAAAACGAGTCTCATTAGGGTTTGTTACTGCTTGTTATAGTAATCCTGATTGCAGCTGCCAGACAGAAAAACTCGAACTCTTACATTATAAATGAAAGTCTGTTGCATTCAAGCCCTTTCCAAACAAGCTCACACAATGCTGATTAATCCTATCACCACCAGATAAATATCTGTATTTAGTAGTTTACAGAGTTTTTAAATCTCATGTCAGGTGGGACATACCCTGGACATACTCTGGTTATTTAGAGTACAATAAGTCTTTATTGCCATTGCAAGTATACAATGAAACTCCATTTGAGCAGTCAAATTGCAGAATAAAAATATAAAATGTAACATATAAAATATATACACATAACAATAGCACACACACGCACAAGCCTAATCACATCTCACCCATACCCATGTCCACATACCATTCATACCCATACAACTTAAAAATATGTGTTCTAAAATATATATTTTGAATGCACACCCAGAGATTTTCACCAGCCCACCCAGCTAACTTCCAGTTAGCTCTCTGCTACTCAAATGGGGGATAAAATAATGTAATTGTGTGAGTCATCTAGACTTGATCAAATTGATCACATTCATAGCATACAGTGGAGCCTATAGTTTAAGCATGTTGACAGTGTTTTTGTAATTAGTCTCACTGCCAGAAGGGGGAGACAAAAGTCCTGCACTACAGCTTTAAGTGAGTACTGAACCAGCCTATAATGTCTAGATGTTAAAGTTACATTTTAGTCATACCTAAAAATATTAATAAAAGCAGAAGATTAATTTAGGTTTTTGGTATTTTTCATAGTCATAATGTACAGGATGTATTACATATAATACAAAGCCAAATCATGATATCAAATGTCATCATATCATCATTATTATTATGAAATATATTATTATTTCACCATTCATCTAAATGCTGTCACATATGAACTGCAAACTATAAATGAAGCCTTTGTTTATTTTCCTCTGTTCTTAATTAAATTAGCATAAATGTTGCTCCACCTGTATTTTTTCTGCACATCTTTATATTTATAGTTGAATTAACACAAACAGAGAAGTGCTGCATGAATAAAAAGGCAAAGACTAGATGCCTCTGCTCTGCCTCTCCTCCTTAAACAGCATCCAGGAAAGGAGAAGAGCGGTATCTGAATTTTATGTTTTATGTTTTTTTTACATTTACAGCCCGCAGTGTGGCAGCCCCTGCTATGAAAACTGCTGGTTTAGCTTCTGGAGTCAAAAGTGCACTTGTGAATGTTTTTCGAGAAGCAGACTGCATGAGAAAAAGAGAGAGAAAAAAACAGATAAGCATCATCAGTAGTATTGTCTGTGTCTTATCATCATCTGTAGCTCTTCCACAGTCAGCACTCACACACATTTGCCTCAGTAAATCTCAGATGTCACAGTGAATTATGTAATGGGGCTGTTGGTCTTTGCGATGCCACAGCTGTGAGCTTGATGGACACATAAGTATCCACATGCCACAGGCAAGTGAACGCGACTCACTGGTCACTTGTCATCATTAAACAAGCCCGGTGTAAACTGAATACAGTGATGTGTTGCTGTGTTTTTGGATGTTTTGTTAAGAGGAAGGCTTGTTATTTAGTCAAATCACACCATCTCTCTGATTATTTTTTTTCTTTTAATCGATTTGTCTCTCAAGGCTTGTTCTACTAAACCCATTTTTTTTAATCTTTCCTTAATTTGTCTTCCTCTGGACTACTTTTCTTCTCTGTCAAAACCTCATTCTTCAGTCAGACCTCATTCTTTCTTCTGCTCTCTTTTTTCTCCTCTCTAATCCTCTCTTTCTGCTGATGGCATCAGGTTTCTAACCGTTCTTGCTAAAAGGGAGCATGGTTAGGGGAGGTGGGGCTCCACAGTCAGGAAGTGTGTTTTGATTGGGTGACAGGGGCTGAACAGGCAGAGCTAAAAGTTTGCCGAGTGAAGGAGGAAGTCAGTTTGTTGCTGTGGTTGCTGGAGAGGAGTCGCTCAGCTAACTGTTACGGAAACCCTGCAGCCATGAAGAGATCCTCAAGGTAAATACAGGCTTTTACAATAGATAATCAATGATTAACAGAGTGATTGTTAGCGCATAGACTTTATTGTTGGACCTTTTTGGAAGAACTCTCAATGATTCATTGCACAAACATGAAATAACTGAGTTATTTGTGCACGAAGGAGGCTTTAGTGCTCAGATTACCAGCTGTTAACAATTTGAGAGAAGTTTTATTAAATTCATGTGCAGCTTTTAACATCAGCATGTAAAAATACTTCCCTTGTGTCACACACATTCAGTACTCTATTTGTTGTTTGAGTTTTATTTGAATAGATCATAGATTACACAATGAAACACAGTGAGGTTTTTTGTTTAAAAATGCATTGAGATTTCACCATATAAAGTTTTTTTTTCACTCTAAACAAAGTCAGCCATTAGGTCTGGCTTCAAAACAGCTTGAGGAAGTGTTCTTTTATTAATGAAACTCTGGTCTTGTCACGCAATCCGTTTTGGTGCAGTACTGTCTGCGGGACTGTGTGCGGTTGTGGGGAGGGGCAGCAGCACACTTACATGAATACAACAGAAATGAGAGCCGGTTGTGTTAATGGATCAGATTGCATGAGGCAGATCAAATTAAAACACCAGAAAAATGTGACATATGAGAAGAATGTACTATAGTATAATCGTGTAGTCGCTGCTGTTCATTACGAAAGCTCTCGAGGAATGAATTAAACTCAGTTCGTCTGCTCAAAAGATGAAATCTGACTTCTGTGGAAATAATAATGAAGCGTTATCTAAATGTGGTGTCTTTCAGAAGTAGATCTGCATAGCTTAGAAATGTCCTACTATTTCATTTCCACATTATGTGAATTGATGCAGCTTTTTTGTGTCATCAGTGGTTCTTTTGTCTTCTTCAACGGTGGAAACAAAGATGTCACATTTCTGTCCAGTAATGAAGCATATACACACTCCCACACACACGCACACACACACACATAGATGGGATGAGTGGATGTAAAGTGACAGAGGACCAGTCACACTGACTGTGTTCAGCAGTTATGTTAGTTAACTGATTGTTCTGTTAAATCTAATTGATTTTGGCAAGGCTTCAGCTTTATATGACAAGTTAACACACAAATAGATTATTACACATGTTCACATTGTACAAACTACAGGTGATGTAGGTCATGTAAACATATACTGCCTTGGATGGTGCACTTTTGCATTTTGATAACCCTGAAATTTAGGTTTTTTCTAGTGAACCTGTACAGCAACTTATGACAGAAGGTAGTACAAAATACTGCAGAGACTCATTTCATTATGACCACAAACATAAGAGGAAAGCTGCTCAGCTTACAGAAACCCTGATAAGATTGATTGGACATCCTGCTTTACATGCAACAAACATCATGCCCAAATCCCTGACTGCAGAGAGGCATTTTGCACCACTAGAACCAGGTCTTTCTTGAATAAACTGGAAACTTCTTGTCCCCATCGCTACCTTTCTCCTCATCTAATATTAACAACTGTACATTTTAGAGTGCAAGTGAAGTAACCCTTTATATCAAACAGCAGAGTACAAAGATGAGTGTTGCCATTCAGGTCTGACTTTATGCAAATACAAGGAATAAGGAAAAGATGAATATCATGTTAATTCAGTATATCACTCTCCTTTTGTGTTAGTGTTTCATTCTGTAGACTAAACGGCTTTAATCCACAGGAAAATATTATGAAGTTGATTTAAAATGTTCAGCTTCAAAGAATACCAAACATAACCTTTGTTAAAAAATGAAAAATAAATAGAAGAGATTTAACATCTAGAACAAATAACTTACCCTAATTCAGACTTAACCTATGCAAATTTTGATGGAGGAAAAGATCTGATCTTACAATAAACAAATTGAGATCATTTCCTTTTGTCCAATCAAATCTTTCTCCACCTTTCTGTCTCCCTCTCTCTCTCTCTGTGGTATTTTGTCAGATAAATGCCACACTGACTTCAGAGAGTATTAGTCTAATGGACCACTGCAGTACTTCAGTCATAATGGACCAGGAAATGGACACACTCTTGACCATTACCACCGATCCCACAGTTCAGGAGACCACTACCCATCACTCAGACCACAGTATCCATCAACTCTCTGATTTACTACAACATCCAACACTGCAGCCTTTCTCAGCTAGATAAGGCACTTAAAGACTTCCCTCTTAACCATGTAATCGGCAACGAAAATATGTACTCACACCTGCAAAAGTGTAGGTTTGTGCAAATTGTCAGCAGACAGCTTGAAAATTCTGTAAAACTGAACGCAAATATACATTAATTAAACTGGAAATTGGATACCAACTAGCAATAATACAAAAGTTATGTATTCAGTTGTCAAAATATTACACAAGTATGAGGCAAGTTCAGTAAATTCAAATAAACAAGCTAATTCACAAGATTACATAAAAGCTTCATTACTTGGTCATGCTGTGGTCTTTTAATCTCTATGCAAAAACATTGAAAACTTGTGACTTGAAAAGTTCTTTGATAAACTTTTTTGTTTCGCTTCGGCTCCAGCTGGAAGCCAGACCAGTCACTCAGTGAACAGGTGAGGAGTCTTTTTGATAAGAACGGCAACAGCAATCAGCGCTGGACTTTGAATTTCAAGTGCATCCAGACTTAGCATATCCTAACTTTGCTAATTGAAAACATGTTAAATATAAATTCATCATGATTTAGCAACTGTTTGATTCCTTAGAGTTATTCAGAGGTTGATTTTCCTGGAAACATTTATATTTTAATAACAGCAAGTATGTTTTTTGGGGGGGTTGAAAACCCAGAGAAAGCCCTGAGCTGCAATAAGGGTTCATGTTGATGTTTTTAGAGAAGCACAAAACATCAATTACTGTTTCTATCTCTTGTATTGGAGGCTATTCTGATCACCTGCCAAGCTGCTGTCTTTGTGCCCTTTTAATGAGGTTCAAGCAATAGTGTGTCGAGGCTGCCCAGACCACAATGAGAGAGTTTTCTTTTCTTCTTGTCTCGGCTGAAGGAGGTTAGGATCTTGATCGCACAAATGACAAATGACAAGACAACCCCTGAAGGGTATTTGCTGCTTGTCAGTCCCCTCTGGTTGGTAAAAGAACTCATGTTTTCAGAGTGCAGGCAAGCAGAAAACGCTAACAGTACACTCAGTGCATGTTAATCAATGGTCTGTTTGTGCATTCCCTCTCCCTAGAAACCTGGTGACTGCAACTAAAGCCGCATGGGTTTTAGTGCCACAGTTATTTGCTCCCAGCTGTCCTGTCTGCCTGGCTGCCAGTTACCCAGCATGCCCTGCACTAATTACTGGCTCTGAATCAATCTTGTTCTCTGATTGGCTAGAAGCAAACCACTCCTCATCTTCCTGGCAGATCACACGTACACATGCGCACACACAAACACAGTTCAAAAGACAAACGGGCCTTTATGTGGTTGTTTTAAAGAGCGGACACCCTGCCTGGTCGCCTCGAGCTGTCCAGAAACACAACAGACATGAAACAGGTCCTCAGATCAGTCACTTGTTTGCTCTGCAGTCTGTTGTTTCATCTTCTTTAATGCAACGTATTATGTTCAAACACACACGTCTCATTTTTATGCTTTCTGATTCTCGTTCTTTTTTTATTTGTTCTCTTTTCTTTTACCTAGGTCATTTGTTGATGTAAAATACATTGTGGCAAACCTGATTTATGATGATATAAAAATTCATTCATGAATACAATTAGCTTTTTTATCCAGTGAGTTGTCTGAGTGTCGTGTGACCTTTTCTAGTTACCTTCCCGTTAAACAAATGTCAGGATAAGTCAAGACACGCAGCTCATCGCGGTGCTTAAAGGTGAAGTGTGCAATTTTCCTGTATACAAAAAATCCTACTTACATTCAGCGTTGATCATTATCCTTGAGTTTGTGTCCTTGAGTTCTAAAAAGAAATGTTGGATGCATTTCTTTCTTTTTAAAAGTCTGTAAAGCACATTTTTTGTTGTTGAATATTTTAAAATGTGATGCACATTGTCAATCAACAAAATAGTTTGAAAATGGCCACAGGGATGTGAAGTGACCACATCACCCGCATGCAAATTAAACAGAACACACTCGTAAAAACAGTTCTCCATTGCAATATAAGTGGGTAAAATCTCCATAGAGTACCTTAACATTTCATAGTTTGCTGCATCTATCCTCAGTTTATGTATGTAATGTACACATAGGGCTTGTTATTCCTGAAATGGGAAAGTTTTCACTTATTGTATTTTTTTTAACTAATTTATTCCTATACTTCCCTCATATGTCACCTCTTCTTATTTTACCTTGTTTCAGTTTGTTGATGATGCACTAACAGTTAAGAAGAAGTTATAAATGCTTGTATATTATTTATTTCTTCTTTTTCATCAATGTAGAAATTCTTGTTGGCTTCAGTTTGTTTCAGATCCCATCCACCTGAGATAAATTCAGGTAGTCACGTCAGTTTTTCCTCAGAGCATTGCCGTTACTGACAGTCTAGACTCACTGTGTGCGGTTTTGTAATAAATATTTATGTAGAAAGTGGCTGTTTTCCACTTTGCCTCTACCTGTGCTTCCACAGGAAAGTCAAACACATAATGCCTGACTCTCCTGCTGCTGAGCAGGAAGAGACAAGCCCTCAGTTCCCTTTTATCTTATCTATGGTTACTTTTTTCCTGCTGTTGCCATGGTGATATCCAACTGTCAGATGAAGCGATAACAGCATCTGACAAGTTAGGCAGCATCTTGAAAGGTTAGGTTGAGTGGTCAGCATGCTCTCCAGTGCTCGGTGGGCAGTTCTGATTGGTTGACAGACAGACAGCTGACTCAGAAGAGCAGCGGCTGCAAACTGATGAGGCGGCCACAGGGTTTGATTGACAGGTCTAATTATTCATGTTGGCAAACTTGCTGACTCACTGATTGATTGTAACATTTAACGTCTAAGTTTTTCATCTACATGCATTTTGCTGTTCTTTGTGACATCAGGTGATACTAGTCCTAGTTCTCCATTTGACTCCTCTCATCCTCACCTCCTCCTCCTCCTCCTCCTCCTCCTCCGTCAAACTGTTTGGCCGAGCTCCACATTCACTGTGTGTCTATCTGATAAAAAAGTGTCACCACCCATGTTTGGTTACACACAAAATAGGATGTGTCTGTGTACTTTGAATGTGCTGACCTGATCAAAGACACTTGTTCTCTTTATCTACCTGTGCACACAGTCACATTAAAGAGAACTTCATTTGCATTTTCTTTATTCGCGAAAGAATAAGTCCACTGTGTCTTTAGCTGTGTGTCTTTTCCAGCTACAAAGAAATCTTCTCAGACCCACATTATCCTGTGATCTGTATGAGACACATTCTCAGCAGCTGTGTCAATACTACCATAGGTTCTGTGTAATGTTTGAGGCAGTTGGGTGAAAACAATATCTACATTATCCCTCTTTTTAGTGTCATTTTTAATTATGGAGTATGCTCAGATCAAATTTAACATGAAATATTTCATTCATGTTTCTTTTCCTCTGTTTCAGCAAATCCAAAGAATGCACCTTCAATGCAGGTAAGTTCAAGTTTTGCTTTTTTGCTTTAATTCATATGGATAAGTCTTGTGTGTCTAATTTAAGACTGTAGTAGAGTTACCATCCTATCACTGCACCACTTTACTGAGCTGTAAATAGGATGAGTAAGTGCTCTTTACCGACTCTGACTCCCTGCCTTCCGTTTCTCTCTCTCCCTCCAGAGGACGGCTATGTGAGGATGTTCCTCCGAGGTCGTCCTGTCACCATGCACATCCCTGATCAGCAGAGGGAGAGCTACAGCCTGGACCACAAGGTGGCGCTGCCTGACCGCAAGCTCAAACTGCAGTGGGTGTATCCTTCAGACTGGCAGAGGGAAACTGGAATTGATTAAAAACAACTTAGGGTCATAGAAGCTTTAATTTCTTCTTTATCACACATATGTACATGTATAACCACTTTGTTGTTTTGTATCCTCTGGAGAGACACACCTTTGGACTCTGTTTCTTATTTGCTGATAATCTAGAAATGCCAAAAGTATGATAAAGTTCAGTTCACTTATTAAAGAGCATCAGCTAAATGCCTAAAATAAAAAATATGTAAGGTTCTGGCTTGTTGGCCCTGTCTATCTTCAGCTATCTTGTTGTCCCTAACTTAAGCGTGGACTAGGTATGGCTACCGCGGTCGTGACTGTCGCTCCAACCTCTACCTGCTGCCCACAGGAGAGATTGTCTACTTTAACGCTTCTGTGGTGGTTCTGTACAACACCGAGGAGCAGCAGCAGAGACACTACTTGGGTCACAACGATGATGTCAAATGGTGAGTAACATCAGGCTTTAAAACAAACCAAGTCTCTGATTATATAACATACTGTCAGGGATAGAGGGAAAACCTGATTACCAATCTGCGGCATGTATACATTAATTTACAGTAAGAGTGCATGTAAATATTTCTCCCATTTCTCCAGTGTGCATTTTAACATACTCATTATGCTGAAACATTAACCACTCAAGTGCTGTGTGAGCAGTACACACGAAGAAAAGTACACTGAATAAAGTTGATAGCAGGACATGGAAACATTTGTTTAAACAGAGTCACTCTTCATGTGATATATCTTTTCAATAATACGTTGATATTGCTGGAACATTCAGTGTAAATATTTAATGTATTTCATCTACTGAAAGGATTTTGTACACAGTACTTAGATTTTTATAGTATACGTTTCGAGCCAGAAGCTTCCTCGTGAACTCCAACATCTAAAAAAAGAAAGAAAAAAAAGAAAACACTCACCTCTCTCATCATTCTTGGTTTTGTGAAACACGTCATTGACAGCTTCATGCAGCTGACTGTGTTTAACATTTATGTGATTTTTGGTTCCTTTAATGAGCGCTATTTGACATCCTGAGTGAGCTCTGTGACTGGAGCCACAGGGATGTAAACAAACTGAATCCCCCATGGGGCATGCTGGGAAAGCTTCTCCATCTCTGCAGGGAAACAATCGTGTTCTCCTCTCCCACGCCGTCACATCGTGTCCTCACGCTCATCCTGCCATGAAAAGGCTCCCGTCTTAACTACTGTGGTTTTTTATTGCACTTTTTTAATTTTTTTTTAAAGGCACAGATGTTGACGAGATAAAGATGATATGACGTGTGGTAATAAATCTTTGTGATTTGTAGTTTCCAAAATGAATAATCACTGAATTTGGCAATTTATGTTTTAAGGATTCTTTTGTAGTATAATGTCAACAGTGTGTTACTTAACCACATATTTAAAATTTGCTATCATCACAGCAGAAGAGCGATCAATCAATTTCCCAAACTTCTTTGTAAATGGAGGGCAGAGGCCAAAAACAAAACATGACTTGTTATGTTGATGAGTGATGGCAAATCCTAAACATGTCTGACTGTAGGTTCCATTTAGTGCTCATGAATGTTATGAAAATGAAGTATTAATTAATTTATTTTTTCTCTTCTTAGCTTGACTGTGCATCCTGACATGGTTACCATAGCAACGGGGCAAGTCGCTGGCAACTCTAAAGATGGAAAGGTACCGTGAAAACCACACTTGCATCACTTAGATCCTCCTACTGAGTGTCAGTTTATAACTTGCTGGTTAATATTGGCACAGGAGACTTACTGTATCTCATTAAAACCAGTTGGCCTGAATTTGCAAAGCAGATTTTGTAACAGTTTTTTTCTCTCACAGTATTTCATGTGATGTAAAAGTCCCATTAAGAATGTAAATTGATCATGCATTGAACAGAGAGTCAAAGAAAGTCAGTGGCTAATGTTATCTAATATTATGTAAACTATCCAAGTTGTTTAATTCATTCATCAGTTCCTCTTCTTAAATCCTCCCACTTTTTTGTTTGTGTGTCACTTTAGTTTGTCCAGCTAACAGACGTACACGTTTCTTCCTCTCTGTACAGCTGCTGGCTCCTCATGTTCGTGTCTGGGACTCCGTGAGTCTCAACACGCTCCATGTGATCGGGATGGGAGTGTTCGACAGAGCTGTCACCTGCGTGGCTTTCTCCAAGTCGGTGAGCATCTTCACATCCTGTACAGTTTTCAGAGGATTTAACACTGGTGATTTACCAAAGAATACAAGCTTTGAACTGTTGCATAACTGCATGAGGGACATTAAAACATGGATGGACTTAAACTTCTTAAAATTAAATGAGAACAAAACAGAGGTTGTCCTGTTCGGTCGCCCTGACCTGGTTCAGGTCCTTGCCAGCTCCCTTGGCCCACTAGCACCTTACATAGGATCCCACGCCAGGAATCTTGGCGTTATTATTGATGGTGCTTTTAAATTAGATAAACAGGTCAGCTCTGTGGTCAAGTCTAGCTTTTTTCAGCTGAGGCTTCTAGCCAAAGTTAAACCCTATCTAAGCCAGAAAGACCTTGAAAAAGTCATCCATGCTTTTATTACATCTCGCTTAGACTACTGCAACTCCTTGTATGTCGGCATTGACCAGTCAGAGCTTAACCGCCTGCAGCTGGTTCAAAACTCAGCAGCTCGTCTCCTAACTGGTACTAAGAAACGAGAGCACATAACTCCGGTGCTCTCTTCTCTTCATTGGCTTCCGGTTAGATACAGGATTGATTTTAAGATTCTTTTATTTGTTTTTAAGTCTCTGAATGTCTGACCTTATTAAACTCCATCAGCCCTCCAGAGCCCTTAGGTCAGCTAACCAGGTGGTCTTGGACGTTCCTCGATCCATCAGCAAAACTAGAGGAGATCGAGCCTTCGCAGTTGCGGCTCCCACCCTGTGGAACACATTACCTTTTACTGTGCGGACTGCAAACAGCCTCTCCACTTTTAAAACACTACTTAAAACGCACCTTTTCACTTTGGCCTTTGGTGGAGGATAGCCGCTTTTATTGGGTCTTTTATCTGTTTTATTTCTCTATATTATTTTTTTTTTTTTTAGTTTTTTTTTTTTTAGTTTTGTTTTTATTGTTTTTATTGTTTGTTTTTATTGTTTCTACTTATTTTGCTGTAAAGCACTTTGGTAGGCCATTGGCTGTTTTAAATGTGCTATATAAATAAAGTTGACATTGACATTGTTCATTTTGCTTTTTGATGTGCTGAAAATGTCTAAGATGATATCAGATCATTTTTGGACCAGAAAAAAGATAACATTTTTTGAAGAATTATGAACTTATTATTACTTTTTTCATCAGAACGGAGGCACCTTCCTTTGCGCTGTGGACGATTCCAACGATCACATCCTGTCGGTCTGGAACTGGCAAAAGGAGAAACAACTGGCTGATGTCAAGGTACCCTGACCTCTAATCACCTTACCTTATCATTTATATAACAGCAGTGAAACATGTTTTACATCTTCATGCCTTCTGTGTCTGCAGTGCTCCAATGACTCTGTGCTGGGTGCCGTCTTTCATCCCATGGACGCCAACCTGATTGTCACCTGTGGAAAATCTCACATCAACTTCTGGACCATGGAGGGCAACACACTCACCAAGAGACAGGGCCTGTTTGAGGTATGGCGTGATAACAATCTGTCACACTGCCCTCCCTCCTCACATCAACCTTATGAACACACTGTATGATAAAAAATACACTCAATAACTACATACAGTCTAATAAGTCTGGTGTCACTGTTGAATTGTATTGCATTTTAGTGTGAGGTGTTTAATATTTTGTCTCCTCACGTTAATAGACAGTTTAGCCATAAGAGTTAATCGTCTCAAATGTAAAGATCACATCATAATGACCAGCACAAGCTCATTCCTATAATTAGATACTTAATTATCATAAATGAGGCTACCTGAACAATATATTTGTAAGTAAAACTTAAACTTAAACTTTCTCTCTCTAGAAACATGAAAAGCCAAAGTATGTGTTGTGTGTGGCATTTGCTGAGAATGGAGACGCCATCACAGGAGACTCCAGTGGAAACATCTACATCTGGGCCAAAGGTAGAATCTGAAAGCCTCACACTGATCCCAACCTTTTGTTCCACAGGTTAAATATCATCACAGCCAAAAATAAAGTCATCTGTAAAGATACTGAATAATAAAACCAGTATGGCTGTAATGGTTTATTGCTAAAACTCAGCCACTGAGGTCACTGCTGAAGTCTGCTGAAGAGATTTACTGCAGTAATATCAGATTCTTGACCAGCAAGCAGATGTAAAACATCTCCAGTTAAACAATTCATTTTCCTTGTTAGACTCTTAAAATCTTAACATGTCGCATATGTTCAATACAAATGATCATGAGTCATTTTCTTGATAGCACCGCAGCAGTCTTATTTAAAATGGTGTCTAAGAAGATCCTTAAACACAGAAAATAACTTTTGATTCTTGTCTTTGAATTTTTGTCTCTTCTTGTATTGAATGTTACCTAATTAAAACACAACCACAAGCAGTTTGACTTGTAGATACGTTTAATTTAGTGGGAAAGGCAATCTTAAAAAAAACATGAATTTTATTATAACACTGAGGAAAAATGCAACCTAAAAAGTAACGTTCATATGCATGTTTAAAAGCCTGAAAACAATCCAACAGAGACAGTATTGAGCTTTGATATCCTGATATCCTCTGTGCTCTGATTGACAGGTGGTAACCGCATCAGCCAGGTGGTGTCAGGGGCTCACGAGGGCGGGATTTTCTCTGTTTGTGTCCTGAAGGACGGGACCATGGTGTCCGGAGGAGGGAAAGACCGCAGGGTGGTTCTGTGGGACCACGACTACAGAAAACAAGCCGAGATGGAGGTGAGAGAACTGAAATAACTATTATGTGTTTGTTGAAGACACAAAGACGGAAAGATTCTGCTATTCAACATATAAACACTATCATTACATCCGGCTTTTGAAACAGTGTACCTTGTCGAACATTACCATTATAGCAGCAGAAATAAGCAACAACAAATAAAGAAATGCTAGACTTGAAGCCCAATTTGTTTGTGTTATTATAGCATCTTTTATGATCGTAATGCTGTAACACTGCAACCTGCTATGACAATAACAGAAACAGTACAATACAAGGACCAAGATAAGATAGCAGCTAAATCCAAGTTTTTAATGTTTTCTTGATACTAATAATGTTTTTTTTGTAAAGCATTAAAATGGGCCTACAGTTTCAATTATGATCACTTTTTCACCATTTATTCATATATTCAAATCCATCTACAGAAGATATGTTTAAAATGCACCACTGGGCTTTTAAAGATCAGCACAATAACACTGTTTTCTTAATGTATAAATACATAAATAATAATGTTCTCTTTATTCTTGACTTAGTCATTACATTTTGTAAGTTTACTTGGCTTTGACGTTGTGGTCTATCTATGGACTATCTTTGTGTGTGTGTTCAGGTGGGCGAGTTGTACGGACCTGTTCGCGCTCTGGCTGAAGGTAAACCAGGAGAGCTCTTCGTGGGAACCACCAAGAACGCCATCATCAGAGCCGCCTTCCCTGACACATTAACACCTATTGTACAGGTACAAACACACACACACACACACACACACACACATAATTTTCTTCATAGATAATTTAATTTACAGTGGAAGGTGTTAACGGTATATACAGTCTCAGGTGTATTGAATAAGACATGTATTGTGTTACAGGGTCACACAGATGAGCTGTGGGGTCTGGACATCCATCCCACCATGGAGCAGTTTGTCACCTGCTCCCAGGACAGACAGGTTCACCTGTGGGACACCAACTCCCATCAGCCCCTCTGGAGCAAGACCATCGAGGTGATGAGGAGTTCGATGTTTTGATATATTTTGAGAAGTAATTAACATGAGGATGAAATCATTAAGAACTGACATGACACTAGAATAATATAACTAATAATTAAAAAGAAGTTACAATAATCATCAAGCTACAATTAAACTGTATAATGCCACTGTATTTCTAATAATAAGAGAATAATAATTGATCCTCTTCACTGCTCCTTCCTGTGCTCCAGGATCCAGGGAGGTCTGCAGGTTTCCATCCCAGCGGGGCTGTTATGGCAGTGGGGACCATGTCTGGAAGGTCAGACTCTCAGCTGTCAGACATTATGTCTTCACAGTTACAGTTTAGGAAACTAACACAGCATTTATAACAGGTGGAACACTTTCTGTGCAACAAGACGACTAATCCAAAGAAACAACCATGTGAAGCTGTAGACTGTGTAGGAGGAACTAGTCAATTTAGGGTTTATATTTGTTTAGATTTATTGGCCAATAGATTTACATTTACTCTATTTGATCTATTCAATTAAAAATAATAGAAGTTAAGAGGTAATGCTATAAGTGTGTAACAAAGAATGAACTATTTTCACTTTCTAAAAATATGAGTATTTGCTGCTTATTCTTCATATCATTGTAGATCAAGTTTCTTTGGGTTATGGGACTATGAAAGTGTGACTCGTGTGTGTCTGTGTGTTTGTGTCATAGGTGGTTGGTGCTGGACACTGACACCCGGGATCTTGTTTCTATGCACACAGATGGCAACGAGATCATTTCCAATGTAAAATACTGTCCAGGTAAAACATCACCTGTCCTCGTCAGCTGTCATGTTTGTAGTTCTGTATTATCTATTATTTCTGCTGAACGTGCTGCTAACTCTGAGCTCTTTGTGCCTGCAGACGGTAACTTCCTGGCTGTTGCTTCCCATGACAACTTTGTTTACATCTATGCTGTGACGGAGAATGGCAGGAAATATAGTCGCGTGGGGAAATGCACTGTAAGTAATAATCTATTAGTTGCATATAATTGCACAACCACATTCCAGAAATAACTTTTTTTTCACAATTCATCATTTAATAGAATCTTTAGCAGTCTGAAAGCTTTAAAATAGAATTTAAAATAAATGATTTATTTATTTATTTAAAGCAGTCACAGCTTTAGCCACTTGGGGCCCTTCCATGTACAACCCTATTATATAACCAATGTTAAAATATCAAACCATTTCAACCCATGAAATGCTTTTACATTAAGTAATGAAAGAAATGAAGAATGATGAAATTCTGACCTTTCCTATCTTATAATAAATCATGAAACTAAAACGCACTGAGGTTTCAGTCACGTTTCCTCCAAACTGGAGAGCGTGAAACCCTGTTTTATCTCTATTTAAGTGACACAAATTCCTCTCTCTTCCCCAGGGCCACTCCAGTTTCGTCACCCACTTGGACTGGTCAGTTGACAGCCAGTACCTTGTCACCAACTCAGGAGACTACGAGATCCTCTTCTGTAAGTCTTCTGTAGCATTTACATTTACAAGTGGTGGTTAAGGTAACATTTTGAGTTGTTGCGCAGCACACAGAACATGGTGACGTTTTTATGTTTTTGTTTTTTTCCTCAGGGGAGGCATCCAGTGGTAAACATGTCACCAATATGGATACTATGCGCAACCTGGAGTGGGCCACTTCCACCTGCACTTTGAGCTTCAACACCTTCGGTACGTCTTAGAAACCCACTCTGTTATGTTAATTCATTATAGAAATAGATGTTGGATTATGCATCTGTGCTTGTGAGCTGCTGTTTCCCACAATTATCACAATTATCACAATCATGTGTAAAAACCTGCAGGCACACAGTCCTTTATGGAATAGTTTGGACATGTTTGAATTAGCTGATAGCTCATAGCAATTAGCAGTGAATGCATGAAGAAGAAAATTGCCAGCTCAAAATGGCAACAAGAGTGTGTTATTGTAAGTGTTAAGCAAGGTTAAACTTTTGACAGCCAAATATGTTAACCACTCTGGCTAGACTGTGATTCTTTATAAGAAAAGAGATCAAAGAAATGAGAGGGAGTGAAAGGGTACATCCACTCACTGATGTTTATGTTTAATGTTAAATTGTAAAAATTTGGCATTTTGATACAGAGAATTTTAATGTTTGACTGTATTTCTCACCCTTTTTTCTAACCTTCTTTAATCTCCATCTCTCCCTCGCTCTCTCTCTGTTTCTCTCAGGAATATGGCCAGATGGAGCAGACGGCACTGACATCAACGCTGTGTGCAGGTCACATGACGGATCCCTGCTGGCTTCTGCTGATGACTTTGGCAAAGTGCACGTGTTCTCTTTCCCCTCCTCTCAACCAAGGGTCAGTCACGTTCACTCACAGTTACTCACTGTTAATGTGTTTTTATGCACGCGTTGTTTTTGTATCGACATATTAATGACCTGTAGCTATCCAACAGTTTATCTTTTGACCACACTGTTCCTCAGATGAGGTGTTAATACACAGTGTGAAAGCTCAAAAGAAATAACTAAACACTGAGCTACAAGCTTTCTATGCGGGATCACAGTTTGTTCTACTAGGTGTTTATTTTGGTCTCACAAACGAGTTTAGACTGTCAGCTTTTCTTAACAAGCTCTCAAGTCCTGTTTTCAGCTGAGGCCGTTTAAACACAAGCTGTGAAGTTAATTGTCCGTTCAGACAAGCTGGCTTCCATTAGCACACAAACTCAGGAGCTGCAAATAGTTACAACATGCTCGTATTGTTTTAAACACAGTTTGACACACATTTGGAGCATAAATCCAAAAGAGAGTTATTGTTAGTTGTTGTTAGCACTGTCAGAGTTAGTTGTTGTAACTGATACTGATGTCCTGATGTTTAAAGATTAATTGGTTTTCTTAAAATTATTCCTCTGTCAAAGGTTTCATTGCCACTATCAGTGTTTCCCAACCCGGGGGTTGGGACTCCCCAATGCTTCTCGTAAATAAATTTAAATGTTTGTAAGATGATTCATGGAACAGCCAAGAGGAAAAATGTGGAGGTGTCACTCTTTGATGAAGCAGTTCACAGACATATGTGTGCAACCTGTCAAGCAGACAAGCTTGTTTTTTAAGTGTACAGTCCAAAGGATTGGGAACAGGTAGACAGTTTCAAGTAGATTTTTAATTATTTAGAATGACAAAAACACATTAACAACAATTGGGTTAAGTGCCTCATATATCAAATACAGCATCTTAACATTTCATCTTGTTGTCATGTCTGATTAGACTAATAAACTTAACTTTAACATGTCACTTCCTCCCCACTCTTTCAGGCTCAGAGCCACGAGTACGGTGGCCACAGCAGCCACGTGACCAACGTTGCCTTCCTGCACGACAACAGTCACCTGATCTCCACCGGCGGGAAAGACACCAGCATCCTGCAGTGGGTGGTTGCCTAGGCAATGCCATAAATCCACCTTGCTGATCCCCACAGGCAGGGACCCGCATCCTATCTAACCCCTGTCACCTCTTCACTGTTCTACTCTCTTTCCCACCAGGGGGCAGCACCTCCTCTGTGCCTACTGGAAGTAATAATAAATGAATAAAATAAATACGCAACTCTACAGACCCACAGATGTCACACCGGATGAAATGATGAGAGTGTTGTAATATTGTCGTAAATGGATTATTATTCAGTGTCCTGCTGTTTGTAATAGAATGTAGAAAAGAGCATTTGTTGCCACACAGGAAGTGAACCCTAACTGTTCCCGAAACAAAAACAAAAAAATTATAATTAACTACTGCACCGGCCAAATGCTACTGATGTTGACTACACAGTGATTTTAGCATTAGTACTAACTGTGCCTAAACTGTATTTATCTTAACCCCCTATAATGGAAATTCCACCTATTTTAAAAGACAAGTGTCTTGGCTCCTTAATTACAAATTATGTATACTTTACATTTTTGACTGCACCTCACACAATTATGGTTAGGGCTATATTTATATTTTAGAGTTTAATATTAAGGTATTTCTCCTACCATAACAGACAGGTATTGGTTTCCATTCATTTCTTGTGTAGTATGAAAGACATTTGAAATGTGCTTCAGGTGGGAAATTGCAAGTTTTTTAATTGTGAGGTAAAGACTTTTCAAATCAGCCTGCACCATAACTGCATCACTACTCAACAAGAAGAATGTAATATTGACAAAAATGAGGGCAGAATTGATGTTCAACGTAATGGATTATGCTGCTAAATTATTTTAACCATAGAGCTTCAGACAGTACTGAATGCATGAAAACCCACCAGATTCCTAACACTGAGGAGAAAATACTTCCAGTTGTCTGTAACTTAGGTTGCAAAATGGTGAACTGAGATGTTAAATATACGGGACTTGAAATAAAGGGGTTAAAACATGTTTCTTGCAAACGCGAAATCAAACCTCGTACTTGTGCAGGCATGTCAAAAAACTGCATGGTACCTCGTCAAGATGCAACATTTAAAAAGTCATTGTTCCAGTCTATCAGCTTCTAGCTTTCAGACAGAGTGATTCATGTTTATGAGAACTAACTGACTTGTCCTGCGGCAAAGGAATACTCTATGAGGACTCCTAAAATGGGTGGTATTTCCCTTTAAAATCTTTACTACAACCCCATTGCCTTCTGACACTTTTCCATCCCTCAGCCTGATTTCCAAACTCTTTAGGTGCAGATTGTAAGTATTACAGATTGCTGTAGGGAGAATGTAAACAGTACAAAAGTGTCTTTTTCTTTTTTCTTCTTTTTTTTCTTTCTTTTTTGGTCCCAAGCTTCTCATTTTGCCTCCCTCCCTCCCTTTCTGGGCTGCTGTGTTTTCATGATTGTATTACTACTGTAACTGTGCTGAAAAGGCACTGGATGGCGCTACAGTGCAAGAGAATGAGCATGAGCGAGGCAGCCTTCCTCCTGTGTATGCCGTTAATGTCGCAAAGGTCTATAGAGTAAATATATATATTATGCAGTATATCCGAGTGGCTGTGTTATTTTAATATTAACCTGTTACAATGATGGATGTTGTTATTATTCTTGTGGCACTTTTAGAGATTTACAGAAGGGTATTGGCTATACTGTGCTGTAGAAGTGAGCTTGAGCTATGCTTTGCCTTCTTCTGGTTTGTTAATAAAGTTTTTACCCAAGTACTGCTGAGTGGAGGTTTTTTCTCTGTATACATTTGCAGAAAATTATAAAATCTGATGTCAAGACACTGTTATAGTAAAATAGAGACTATAGTAAGAAGTTTTTAAATCACTTACACAATATAACTAAACATCTCAAATAAATGATGCCATCTACTAAAAGACAGACCCATTTCCCAAAACTATAAACACTTTTCTTCATTTTCATTCATGTTCTCATTTAGAAAGCGCTGACAATCAATGTCATTAACTCAAGTCATCACAGCTGGGACCAAATTAACATATGATTCCCTAGGTGGAAACACTAAGAGTCGAGATTGTTGACACTCCAATCAGAGCCTCAGGATAGATAGATAGATAGATAGATAGATAGATAGATAGATAGATAGATAGATAACAGGGTCGAGAATCAGTTCACTTGTTTTGGAATATTGGATACACACAGACCTCTGAGGCAGAATAAATGTGATTTCTTTCTTTCTGTACAAACTGTTATTCTCATTGGTTCATAAATACATGGATATTATTTTACTATATTCTACTTTCTTTAGCAGTTGCATATTTTAACAGTACATTTAGTCTTTCACTCAATTCCAGTTCATTTTCAGCACATTGAGGAATTAAAGATGTTGAAAATGTATGCATTTATTGTGTCTGTTTGTTTTAAATGGATCTCACCAGTGTGTAATAGCTGTGTTCTAGTATTTGTGTATTTGAAGGGCTTTTGTGTGACGTCTAAAGGCAAAGTTTGGTTTAGATGTAAGATTACATCATTTCTGAGTGTAGAGTTTGGTTTTGAGAGGGAAGTTTGTGAAGTGTGTGAAGTTATGCGTTTGTGTATAGAGTGTTGGGAAGTGGAGCTTGATTTCAAGAAATCGATTAAAACTAAAAATTTTAAAAAGTACTTGTTCCTCATTTTTAAAACTGCTAGACATAGTGTGGGTGATAAATTAAAAGAAAAAACAGTGGAAGATTATGATGAACTGAGGAGAGAGTTTTCGCAGGATGTTGTGGTGACTGTTAATCTATTGACAGTCAACATGTGTATGGTGGTTTTGGTTGGTGCAGTTTAGCCAAAGGTTGCTGGTTCAAATACGGTTCAAATACAGCTTTCTCTGACCTCCCTAAGTGAGATGTTTCCTCTTGAGATTCACTTTTCCTCCAGTGGAAATGCTCAGTGACCGGCAGAAAGAGGCTGGTGTTGCCCCATGAAGATCTCAGGTGTGACGCCCTTTTCTGTTTCCATAAATAAACAGCTTTAGTTGATCAAGTAGACTGGTTAAATATGAATTAAAGTGGAAAATTATACATAAATTAGGTACTTTGTTGAAGTATTTCTTGCCTGTGTTAAAGTAGTTTGGGTTGCACTTCATTCCTGTCACGTGTCTTTAAATCAGAAATCGGAAAATACTAAACTTTGCATTCTCATGACCATAAGAAAGGTATTTTCTTGCTACTGAAGCCTCAGAAGTGCACAAATCAAAAGTGCACAGAAATCTGAAGCTGAACATAATGCCAAGTGGCTTTATTAAATTATTTTGACATGCGGTGCCTTGAGTGCTTCTGCACTAGTTGCACGCTGTTGATTTGTGTGTGCATGAGGTACTTCTATTTATTTTTTGCACATAAAGCACATCTGATGGTCTTTAAGTTGTTTCTCTTTGGGTCTTAAACTGTTTTTGTGATCTTTACACACTGCAAATAATTATATATATAATTATAAATAAAATAATAAGTTGATGTGTTTCAATCATAGGACTAATAAGGGAATATTTTATCTTAAATACAAACTATGAGGAATATTTACACACACATACACACACCTGTAGAATGCATTGCAACAATGAAAGGCATCTTCAACATCTTGATCTTAATCACTCTCTCATACAACTGCAGTTGAATTCAACAGGTTCAGGCACATTCTCCAAGGATGATTGAAAGGAATTCTGGGGAACATAGGTGATCATGGACTGAGACAAAAAACAGGTGATGAGTTGAGCCAAGCTGTCCAAAAGTAGTTTTTTTTTTCTGTGACGTAAGAACAAAGGGTAGATAAGGAGGCTAATGCAAAGCCAAGGTGGTCGATGGCGGTGTTTATCCAGTGAGCCAGGTCAGGTCGTGTTAGTGTTGTGGTCACGATGGCCTGTTGCCTGTCAACACCTCTTAGGTCAGGATGATGACCTGGAGGAGGATGGATTGCCCTTAACCTCCTCACAATAAACAAAAACATGAATATTATAGTGGTCAGGAGGTTTGCACGAAGATGGATCCTTTAAAATAAATGGGATTTTAAAAAGAGATGTTCAGATGTTGAGGTTTTAGGTCATGATTATGGTTAAGCTCATCTTATATGTTATGTTGCAATATCTACAGCTATACTGGAAAAAAGCTATACATGTAAATGAAACAAGTAGAGGTAGAGCAGAGGTTAAGTTAGGTCAAGGTTTGGTTATGAATGTGGCCTATATAACAAGAGGGATCCAGAAAAGGTGTGCACACACTGAACATGAAGCAAATTTTAGTGGAAAACTACAGCTAAATTCAATAGAAAGATGCAAATGGCCACAAATAGATGAGAATTTGCTTTTGGCAGTGTGAGTTGAAGTAAAGATGTATCTATATAAGCTGAACTGTAGGCTGAAAAACTTAACTAAAGTAATTTCCTACAAGTTTCCTATAATAAATTATTTTTAAAATTGTCAGTTCATCTGTGTTCTGTGTAGTTTTTCATTGTGTATTCATTTCATATTGTCTTACTTACATAATTTTGTTTAATGACTTCCATAGATGCATCTTTTCCATTTCCCTCTGCATTCAGAGCCAGAAAAGCTTTTTTCATTATATAGCTAGATATAAACAGAAATCTGTCTCGGTAGCTTTTGCGAGCTCAACAACACGTAATGACAACATGAACATCACAAGGACAAAAGGACTTCCCATACAGTGCAAAGGAAGAACGCAAGACATACGATACACGACTCTTTAACACAATAAACATCGACCTATAGGCCGAGGGTGAGACGGAGGACAGGGAAGAAGAGGAGGAGGAGGAGGCAGCACATGGGTTTCTTAGGAGGACATTAGCTCTTTTTTTAAAGGTGGAAGATAATTATATTACCAGTGTTTTGGCATTTAGAGGGTAATTGTAGTTTGTCTTATAGCTCTCCTAAAGGGCAGGGTCGTGCACAGGGCAGGTGGTAACTCAGAATTATGGGGTCAGGAGCTGAATCCCTGGATAAACGCCACACACACACTTTCCACTCTTCTCCACACTACAATTACCTGAACTGCATCTACTGTAAGTTTAAACACACCTCCACACACTCATTCAGTGAGAATGTATTTATCAGTACTAGTTACTTTCCTGACTGTATTTTACATGCTAAACATATGGTCATTCTGAACACTTTTGTCATACTTCTGTTCATCAATTTGCACAATTTAATTCAGAATAAATAGTTGTTGTTTTTGGGTTGTGGTTTGTTTGTTTTTTGAAACTTTTATACTCACACTTTTACGACTCTTTTAGGCTAAATACTCTACTTAAAGAACAGGTTGGAGGTTAAGGTTTTTGCTAAATTTATATTTAAACTTGAAAATAACAATTTGAAAAGTTAATGAAGGATTTAAAATGTTTTACGAGATATAGTGACATACATTTTGGCAGAAAAAAAGCCCATTTTGAGCAAATCACATCATGTTACATAACGAAAGGGGATTGTATTGCAAGGCTCTGCTTTAGATTAATTGCTTTTAACAATTAATTTATTATCAATTTTTTTTTTTAATAGTTTTTGCCTATCAACTAAATCAATGGATCATGGATCGTGGAAGAGGAAATCTGGCAAATTACATCTTCTTCTCCCTCATAAAAAACAAAACAAAAAACAGAATCTATGAATATACAAATATCTTTTCATTAGTTTTACTGCTGGACAAACAATTGTTCACATCATACTTGAATACTGGCTCCAAAACTAGTTGTCATGTCACAAATTATTACGTCTTAAAATCAGATTTAACACTCCTGTTGTCCTCGAGTAAAGGAAGGAAGGGAGGAAGAAGGAAGGAAAGCAGGGAGGGAGGAAGGGAGGGAGGAAGGAAGGATGAAGGGAGGAAGAAGGAAGGAAAGGAAGAAAGGGAGGGAGGAAGGAAGGATGCAAGGGAGGAAGAAGGAAGGAAAGGAGGGAGGAAGGAAAGAAGGAAGGAAGGAAAGGAGGGAGGAAGGAAGGGAGGAAGAAGGAAGGAAAGGAGAGAAGGAAGGAAGGGAGGGAGGAAGGAAGGACAGAAGGAAGGAAGAAAGAAAGGGGGATGGAGGAAGGAGAGAAGGAAGGAGGGAGGAAGGACAGTAGGAAGGAAGGAAGGGAGGAAAGAAGGAACAGTCAAAACAGACGGGGTCAATTTGACCCGGGAGGACGACAGGAGGGTTAAGGTGAGCACAGAGAAAACTTTCCACTTTCAGCAGATGCATGTGAAAACAGTTTGTGTCAAGTTCTGCACATACATCATTCTGCACAGTGAAGCTCAAACATCCAACTGAAGGAGTATGACGGAAAAAAATGGTTTTAGTTAAAGGGAATTTTAAGTTCAGGATGTGACGGGCCATTCTTTTCCTACCACTGATTTAAAGGACAATACACATAAAGTCATGTAGGATCTGATAGTCTGATAGGAATGTCGTAGAAAGTTCAAACCGAAACTAATGTTTTTGTCTCATTAAGACCTACAAATCACGCGCTGACACCCCTGACCTAAATCCAACAGGAAGTGCACAATTTGCTGTTACATGTTGGATTTTCGACGATTCTTGGCCTCCTACAAACGTTATCTTGTCCAAGGGCGTTCATCGTGACGGCTTCAAATTTAAAAAGCTGTCAGCTAAAACATTAACTTATAACACCTATCCTTTTTACACTAATCTTTTGAGTAGATCCCTAAATACATAACATACATGACACATTTAGAGTAATATATACATATGCACATATAATAATAATACACTGAAAATATACACATACATTTTTACCTCTATATATGCATGGTTATACATCCCCAAACGTACCAAGGAGCTTTCATACCAATGATCATCTATTGCAAACATGTTTATCCACATTCTCGTCATATACCAAACAGCTACGCTTTAGTAGACACAGACACATCATCTAGAACTGGTCCCTTGCTCACATCCAGTCATGATGCAGAAAATCAGATTGGTTATTGTTTGAGGGTAGTCCTCTGAAAATGTACAGACGAGAGATTATCAGAATTCATGATCTGGACACTGTCATTTTCCCAGAAGATGCTTCAAAAACTGAATTAGTGGCATCTGCTGACATAAAGTTCGAAAGCAAAGAGAATGGTTTCTGCTTGTTTGTCACCAAGTGATGGGGGATACCAGTATGTTCAGATAGCACGCAAACCACTACCTACTGTTCATTTTAAGACCACTGAATTCAATCATTCCAGCCACTGTTGAAGAGGAAGTCTGGCAACTGGAGCCAGGCGACAACTACTTCCTACTTTGATGACACTGTAGAAGGTGATAATGTCCCAGTGTTGGTGCAATTTAGTACTAAATGAAAGAACAGTTTTGTGCCAAAGGGGACCTCAGCTTGGCGCATGAATCACATTGATCGGCGCTTTGAAAAATATCCACTCCACGGATTTTATGAAGTTCAACGCGCCGATCAATGTGATTCATTGATTTTCATTGAATGATGTTTGCCATTTTCTTCGCTGAGTCAGAAGGAAGATGGAGTAAGCTACATATTAGAGGAGATTAATGCTGTAATATTGGGAGTCTGTCTCTGCTGGGACCATCAGAGTAACAATATATTTGGCATAAATCTGGTCGGTTGAAAGTGGCGAAGTGATGGGGAGACAGAGCAACAGAAACCAAAGATCTCTTCAATCATTTTACCACGTATTGATCTGAACAAATTATGACTATTCATAACAAAAAGACTTATAGGTGAAGCTTTCACGATTTCCATTCCCATTTGGTCCTGAGAGATAGAATATAAAAGTGATGAAAGATGCTGATTTGTGGTTTTTTTCTGATGTAAGTCATGAGAACACAAAACACTCTGAGCTGTTCTCAGACACACGGGCAGGGGATGGAAGAATCTGACAGTCTGGGGTCTCAACCACAAAAAGTACAACCCGGAGGCTGACACACACACACACACACACACACACACACACACACACACACACACACACACACACACACACACACACACACACACACACACACACACAAACTTTACTATCCTGGGACTGAAACTATGAAGGGACATGTGCTGCAAATGTTACAAATGCCGGACGGCTGCAGCGGACGTGACTAAGAGTTGGTGTTGGTGTTGTGTTCATCAATGGCTGGTGGAAATAGGTTGAATTAACAATGGGCATGTCATTTTCCTGTGCCAGAACCAGTATATATATATAATTTTCCAGAAAATGAAAAATGGAAATGGCAACAAGCATTGGGTCAACTGTACAAGTTGTAAGGCAATTTACAGGATTAATATCTCTTTAATTGGCTCCTTAATTACTGTTTTGGTTGTAAAACACACACAGCATGTGTCATTTAAACATAGTATCAGTGAGAAGGAAACAACACACTGGTTTCTGCACTGGTAATCATCATCTTCTGCTTCAAATACCCAATGACAACTCTGCCTTGTGTGCTCATTGTTACTTCATTTTCTAAAAAAAACATTTCGGACTGAAAGCTGAGCCATTTTCTCAGTAAACATGACACACTGTATATTAGATGAAGCATGTTTGCACATGAATTGTTTTGAGTGCAGATTAGTACATAGTTGTCTTGTGACCACTGTGTTCACTTCCTGTAAAGATTTCACAGCCTCCTCTGCTGCTCTGCCAGATAAACTTTGTGACGTACATTTTGTTAGTTTGAAGCTTCTACTGTCTAATTTTATCCATTTTTAAATAACAGAAGCTGCCTGATGTCTCTGTATTCAGTTAAAAAATGTGTGTATTCCTTTAAAGGCCATCATGTGGGTTAAGATGTTGTATCAACAAAACTAATACCATTTAATGCTTCTGACATTCAGATCCTTTTTTATTTTGAGACAAACTAAAATAGTTTCAGCTGTGTTTTGCACAAAAGTGGGATATTGAGTTTTTGAGACCGACTACCAACCGATGTTTAAATTTGTTGTTAATTAAGCTATTTTAAAAATAACTTTTTTCATGCAATTCCAAGTACTAAATCTTACAGTATATCCTGCTCTGCGGGAAGTTTATTAACAGTTCATACAGTGAACCTCTGCAGCACAAATCAGTTATTATTATCTGTGTATGTGTTGCAGTTCGGTTAATACACCACAGCGTCTGCCAAGATGTTGTGTTTGGTATAATGCAAACATCTATTAATATTCCAGACACAGTTTCATAACAATATCAGGCACAGATTAAGAGAGAAAGAGACAGAGAGAGAGAGAGTCAAAGAATGATTAAATAGAAACACTACATAAAAAGTATACTGCAATATACACTATTATATACTCTACTCTCTAAAAGTTTGCATACATACTGTTTTATCTATGCACAAGTGGTACAATAACATTGAGTGAAATGGAAAACATCCGTTTGAAGTTATAATTGACGCTGACCTTAAATCTAACTATTCACATATTAGCAGCATCACCAAAATAGCTCTCCAACATCTCAGGAATATTTCTAAAGTGAATTGGGACAGATTCAGAAAAAAACTTCTCCATACATTTGTCACCAGCAGTCACACTCTTGTTACTTTTTTTTATCCTGGTTTACAGGAACCTATCCCATGAATCTGACATGCTTCCTCTCTATTTTACATCCCCTCAGATATTTGAAACCATGCATTGTTCATACCTGTTTGACAATGTGTGAAACCAGAGAGATAAATAAGAGCAGATGGAATGGGGAGAAACTTCATCTTCACAAATTGTTTACAGTAGAGATTTTAATATGAGAGATGACACCAGTCAGAAAGTCCTGCATAGCTCAGATGGTAATGTATGGTATGTTCAAACTTTGGAGATATACTGTATGTTTTCATTAGACAATTTTGAGATTAAACATGTAAGTGTTACTGCAAAGAGAGAGAGAGGGAGAGTAAATAGAAAGAAAGCACACAGATATAAAGGTAACTGAAGAGAGAGAGTTAATAAAAAGTGAAAAAGAGGGAGTGGAGGAGTGAAGGAGCTAAGGGAGAGGGTCAAGAATGCAGATTGTGTCCCACAGTCCATTCTCTATAGCACCAGGGTGTCTGAGCTGCTGCCGACATCCCATTGAGCAACATGTTGATGTATGGGGCGTTGCTGAATAACAGCGGTTTGTCTGCTGGTTGTCCTGCAGAGAGGAAAAATCCTGCATAAGAATCAGTGGGTTTAACACTGGCTGCTGTTACACAAACATCACAGTATCAGAGCACTTGTCCTCCAGCATAACTGCTATGAAAGCATCGATACAGCTGTAGAAATAGACGGCAGTACAAATCACATTTGCAGTATTTAAAATTAGGAATTCGGTCTATATTATGTTTGTGACTTGGCTGAATTTGCTCCCAAATGTGCAGAAAAAAGCTCAGAACTTTCCTGTTTATCATGTAGAAAACCAAACAGCAAAAGCACAGGTGCCTTAAATTAGTCAGAGAAATCAGCTGCACAACACATGCTTTTCTCCATGATGTAATGTGTCAGTTGAGGCTGCAGTTTCAGGTCAGACCTCCTTAAACAACAGAAGTGTGAACCTAAACAAACTAAACACAAAAATACAACAATGTAACTTTCTAGTAAACTGTTTGCACCCACACAGCTTCGCACAGTGTTACACAGAGCCGCACGTTCAGCTGTGGCATTAAGCTCATCAGCATGCTAACATGACAGTATTTACATGGCAGAAGTTATGTTGAAGTAATACTAATGACAAAAACAGAAATCTCAAATACATCTTCAGCCCACCGTTGGGAACACACACAATATGTTGTTCTTAACTGCCCTCCAAACCTGACACGTTTGAGCACTTTCACTTTGTGCTTTCCAAAATATTACAAACAACTGAAAAATAATCTGACAATATGCATAAAATGAATTGTTATCTGTTGGTAGAAAATGAAATATAAACAGTCCAACATGTTCTTGACCTGCTCATCTACCCTGACCCACAACTGGTTTTATTATTTGCTCCCAATGCACAAAAGTCATAACTACAATGGTTGATAGAGTGCCTTTATACCTTTATACTAAAATACAAATTTCAATCCAAATAAATCATGTATTTGTATTTTTTTCCCCCAGGTTGTAGGTTCCTAACAAAGACTACCTGCCATCCAGTTGGCTTGCATGTCCTGCAGGGCTGTGTTGCATGTTGCATAATTCTCGATCGCAGCTAACTGTAAACTTGTAGTGGAGGGATGCAGAAGGCTCAGCTGCATTTCACATTAACACACCTCACTGACAGTCCACATGGTTGTCCTGAAAAATCCTTTGTAGCCCAGTGGTGCTGATTCTGTGTGTTTTTACACTGTCTTGGATCCACCCAGTGTTTGGCTGACTCCACCTGTCTCAACAGAGCCGGTGCAGGGTGATGGGTGTGAAACATCTGCATGGACACATGCTGAAGAGAGCACACTATTTAATACAGTGATATTATAACACCTTAGACAGTCTAGAGACCAAAATATTCAACATCAAATCTTTTGCACAGCACAGAGATCTGCAGCAGTAGAGGAAGAATTAGTCACCAGAACAACGTGATGAAGTTTTATTGAAAAGTCCAACATTTTCTGGAGAAATATCTGTCATAGACAGTGTTGGGGAGTAACGAATTGCATGTAACGATGTTACGTAATTTAATTACAAAATGTACATAATTGTAATCTGTTACATTACTGGGAGAAAATGTGTAATTAAATTACAGTTGCTTTTAGAAATTTCCATGATTACAATTTTAGTTAGATTTGAAAAATCGCCGCAAAAGCTCAGATTTATCAAATAGTTTTTTCATATAAACATCCTCATTCCAAATCCGCAAGTTGGATACTGACGCTTCTGATTGGCTGTCTCTGGTCATGTGCCATTCATGTCTTTTATTATATTGTCTTTGTGTAGTCTTAAGTACTGCTGAAAGGTTAACACTATCAGGTCTTAAAATGTGAAAATGGTAAACAGTCGACAGCATTCATTCAAAATTAAGAAAAGTAATCAAAATGTAATCAAATGTAATTATTTACATTACTTTGAGAAAGTCATTGAAATAGTTACACTACTATTACATTTTCAACAGGGTAACTTGTAATTGTAACCAACTACATTTCCAAAGTAATCTTCCCAACACTGGTCATAGAAATAGGTATAGGTTTTTTTGGGGGGGAGAAGCTTACTACTTCTCAGTTGTAATAGCCTTGTGTTCTTTTTAATGACACTTTCTGCATTGTGACCAGTAAAGTTATTTTTAAACATTAATTTCCAAGTAGAGAAACTGCAAATCAATCATTGTTGGCATAGTTATGAAGTTAAGTCAGGATGCTGAGACATTTTAGTAGGAATAATGGTAGATGGTTTCAGAGAAATGGTTTCAACCACTTATATTTATCTAAATACAAGTGAAACCAGGATTGTAAAAAAAAAACATTGCCATGAAAAGTTTCCAGTCTATTGAAAATGCTTTCGACCGATATGACCGATGCTGGCAAGCCGCAGTAGCAGAGGCACACAGGAAAAGTAGGAAAGTGTCTCTCAGTTTACTGAGAAGGGATGACAAGGTTTCATATACCGGACCAGATTGGATGCAGGAAGAGACAACACAATGGACTTTGTAGCAATAATTAATCATCTGGGATCAAGAAAGATCCGTTATCATCCACTAATAGTGGGGAGGTAATGACTGAATGAAGAAAAGTGCGGGAAGATGAGTAACGCTCGGATGACTGGAAAACTGAACAGATGTGACTAGTGAGGAAAAGCATATACAGCACAGGCATCATGCATTAGTTATATTTGTGTTAATTATCATAAATATGTACTCAACACATTATATATAGAGCCTGACCTTACAGCACTTTTGTACTATTTTTAGGGAATAACTGAATTGAATTGAATTGAATTGAATTGTCTTTATTGTCATTGCATTGAGGTCAATACAACTACAAAGAAAATTTAAAACAGCTCCATCCTCGGTCATCACTCACGCACACATCTCACACTTAAATAAAAGAAAAATAGATAAAATACCAGAACTCCTTTCTGATATTTAACACTGAAAATTATTTTACAAGTCAATTTTACTTTTCTTGCCATGATTGATAAGAGTCTTTATCTTACTAGATAGCATTCTTGAGCATTCCAATTATCTGCTATTCTCTGCGGGGACTGTCCTTATTCCAATCGCTTGATTTGTTTTCTCTTTTGTGGTGTCACCCCAATATACCCATCATGTTACTGTGTTACTTCTGTAGAGTAGTTAGAGTGCAATTATGCCTTTGTGGATTGACAAATGCACACACAGATGTCAATAAAACAGGATCATTTAAAGGCTTGGCAGCATCTTTAAACATTTATAGGCAGAGAGCAAAACCAGTAGTGTCAGCCACATAAATGAAATGGAAATAGAATAAAAGCTTGAAAGCCAGTTTCTCTGCAGTGTTTTCTAAATCACTCCCTGCTCAGTTCCCATAAAAAACTCAGAGTAAATGAGCTGGATTGTGTTTTAATGTGTCTTAATGGGACATAATGAGTTCATTGCTGGGAGATGTTTTACACCAGCAAGCTGACAGTAGCTTTTAGTTAACTGTTGTTGAGATAACACACACGCACGCACACACACACACACACACACGCACGCACACACACACACACACACACACACACACACACACACACACACACACACACACACACACACACACACACACACACACACACACACACACACACACACACACACACACACTCACAGAGTCTTTTAGCTCATTGTTTTGGTTGTTGGCATCTTTACAGTTTTGATTCAGTCTCACAGTTTTCACCAGCCTCATTTCCAGCAACATTATTTGGATGTTTTAAGCAGCAAAGCACTCTACACAATTTGCTCAGGATCGAATACCAAATAAGCAAAGCTGATATCCGGAGCATTTAGCAGCTAAAGAGCCACTGCTGGGTTTAATGCTTGCTTTTATAAATGAGGCCCCTGATGTCAATGTAAGATGAATGACTAACAGCATTTTTTTTCCACAATGAAATTTTCACTGACATATTTTGCTCCCACAGGCACAGATATGGGAAACAACTAAACATGTTACCGTAATTATGCAGATGACACACAAATTCCCATAATCATATCACCAGGGGGGCTATGGTCTAATACAAACACTGAGTAAGTGCATTGTAAAATTTCCAGAATTGACAGAATTTTCTCCAATTAAACAAACACAAAACTAAAATAAACATTTTTAGAGCCAATGAAGAATGATTAAAGGTGAGTGCTAAGCTTCAATCGGTAATGTTAAAAAACAAAAATATTGGTGTTTCATGGACTCAGACCTGACTTCTTGAATATATCAAGGATTAAAGGACGTGTCTCAGTAGGATTTGGAAAAAAAAACTTGTAGACTCAACTACTGTAACCAGAAAACTGCCGATTCACTGCAACTCTCAGTTCTTTCAAATCGAGGCTGTAGACTTCTCTGTTTGCTGCCTTTTTAATAAGTCACATTTGAGGCTTTTGGTTCATTTGTTGCACTGCACTGAAACTTTTACTCTCATTGTATCTTAACTTGTTTTAGCTTATTTTTTTTATTTTTCTATTCCCTTAACTCTTTAATAAATATCTTCTTTGTATTTAATATCATTTTAATGTGTAATCTTAATGCTTGTTAATGTTATATGAAAAGCAATTTGAATTGACTTGTTGAAATATGATATACAAATAAAGCTGCCTTGCCTTGAGGACTTGTAAGGAATATGAGGAGTATTACCTCCTGGTGACAGATTTTGCCAAGAAAAAGGCCAATTAAACTTTCAGAAAATTGACAATATAACAGTGTTCTTTCACCACATATCATCATATATAATCATATTACATAATGCTGCCCTCAAACACTAATAATAAACACACTGAAGCAGCAGACTTCACCTCACCTTATCATCTCTGTCAGCTGCATCACAGGGTCAGAAAGATGTGAACCCCCTCCTCACCTCCGAACCTGTTCCTCAAGGTTCAACCTAGCAGAAATATTTACGGGGGGAACTGGTTTTGAGGGAACTGGTCCAGTGGTGGAAGGACTAGACATGGATTTAAAAAATATATACCTGGTACTTTATTGTATTACTATCACCAGTCAAGTGCAGTTGTGCTAATGTGATTTATAGAAAAAGAAAAAAAAAGACAAAAATGGAAACACACAAAAAGTAAAACTCCTCAAATGATCATAGGGAATCTTATCTTAAACAAACACAAGAAAAACAACCAACACTTGGCCCATAACTATGGGGCGTTATTACTTTCTGCCTTTTCCGGTCCAAGCTGCAATCCCTAGTGACACCTCCACCTCTTTCTTTTTTATTATTATCAGGAAGCCCCTCCTATGAAACAAACCACAATTTATTAAAATAACTCAACCAACATATGCAGTATTTATATATAAAAACATTGTTGTGTGCCTTAACACTCCCTCAATCTATCCTGACACAGAAAAATCATGATAACATTCTTATTTAGGGCCCCAAAAAGAGCATTTCTGCAGTAGTAAGAAACACACCTCTGTACTTGCTCACATATGGTACATTCTGGGTCCTCCCCTCTACTTATGACTTTGGACTCTCCCACTTCCAGTTTGACAGTCGGATCAGGAAACTCTGCATGATGGTTATAACACATGGCTGAAAACAAACCAAACAATATTTAAATAAATGACCTTTGCTATGTGTTTCTCCAACTGGTTGTGATTACTGTTATTATGCTTAGCACAGCATGCTTAAGTGATAACACGATTGTTAATGGTAAAGACTGGCACTGATGCTTGAACACTGGTGATGCAGTGCAGCAATGGTGTATGCAGCAAGGAGCAACAATCCTACACAGCAAGATGGAAATAAGAGCAGAATTATGTGTCCCTTGGCTGCATGAAAGAGCTGTTTGCGACCTATTTAGTAGAAGGAATGGGGAAACACATGATAGTGACACTGCAGAGCAAGTATAGCTGCAAACACCATGTGTCTCATCCAGGTTTCATCAAACTCAGAACTCATTGAGCCCCTTCAAAGACATCAGTTTCTGATCCTCCACAGGAATGACACCATGCCTCTACCAACGCCAGATTTCCTCTACCAACGCCAGATTTCCAGACCAGGAAATGGTTTGTCACCAGGGAGCTCCATGTGCTGTTCATTTAACACTTTACTGGACATGACAGTGATGGTATTCTGTCTGTCTGTTAGATGACAAGACACAGATCTGCAGCAAAAGTTACCCAATTTGTAGCTTACATCATGATCCCTACCATAGACGTGATATTATTGTTTTATTGTTGTATTTGGTTATGCATTTATATTTTGACTCTTTAGATAAATAGTGACACAAAGGCATGCAGGTTACTGTTGCTGAGTATACTGATTTAATGGAAATACAATAATAGAAATAAAGCAGATTGTTTCAATACTAGCCTACCTATAGTTTAAATGTACCTTCTGTAGAAAAGCAAATGCAAAATAAACCATTTTGCTCACCACTGCAATCCAAAATAAGTACAGGTGCAAAGTATCTAAGCATATTTATTCAAGTAGCCTACCATTTCAAATACTATCACTAGTATAATAGTGTTTTCTGCAGCACTCTATCTCTCTGACTGTTACGCCCTCTCTCTCTCTCTCTCTCTCTCTCTCTCTCTCTCTCTCTCTCTCTCTCTCTCTCTCTCTCTCTCCCTCTGCGTCTCTCAGTCTGCCGGCTGCGGCCGCTCTGTTCACACTATCCTGCGCTGCGCTTGCTGTTAAACCGGACCATCACTACTTATTTTCTTCGTCGCGGAGGTTGAAATGAAATGAAATTATTTTTTCCTCTGGATGGATACGAGTTGTTTTTTCTGAGGTGACAGCGGGGGATCACTTGAATGTGAGTAGTACAGCGCGTTGCCTCTTTTTTGTTTTACTCTCTTCTCTTGACTGTTTTCCTCACTCACACACAGAGGAAGAAGTATGAGTGAAACTGTCACCTGCTGCAAGAAGCTGTAATTCAGCTGTAAGATTGAATGAGCTCAGGCGTTACATACGAAACATGTTTTATATACTGCTTTGTCGCATCTGTGTACTTGTGAAAAGAATCTGAAGAATCACTAGGCCTATAGCCTTGGTATTTTTCCATACATCAAATGTCATATAAAAGAGGCAAATTGTATACAAATAGGAATATTATAGCATAGCAGATAAAGTACATCATAAACTATAAACCTACTCTATCTATCAATCAATCAATCTATCTATCTATCTATCTATCTATCTATCTATCTATCTATCTATCTATCTATCTATCTATCTATCTATCTATCTATCTATCTATGTTTTCTAAAGTTTTTCTGTGGTAGTTAAGATGATTCCCAGCTTATTAGGTCAGTATGTCAGTATATTCACATCCCATAACATTCAGTCACACATTGCTTCAGTGTTTATGATTTGGATTAAACATACTGTAGTAAGTGAACATAATGCTCTCACTGTACATGATAAACTCTCAGAGGGGTTTTAAGACATCAAAGAAATAAATTAAGTCAGAACATACCATACAGAAACTCTCCTCTGCTCTTTCCCCCGACTTTGAACCCTACTTGTATTCGCCCTGACATCACTTCCACTTTTCACACAGCAGGCTGTTTTTTGGCCTATTAACTTGTTGCAAAACCTAAGTCAAATTGCATTAGTAGATGGAAAACAGTCAGAGCAGGGTTGACACGACAGTACAGTGGGCGCTTGTGTGTCTGCCACAGCTCCAGGGTTTTTTATAATGCAGACAATTAATAAATCATGAGACTGAACAACTACATCAGCCACTTGTCACTGAACCTCTCTGACTATGTACAGTATTACTCTGTTAATGCAAGAGCCAGAAATAATTCTTTGAAATGATAATGATGCTTTAATATAGTCTGTAGGTCTCAGAAACAAATCGACATGGCTGAAAGTTGAAGGACTAATCGATTATTTAGAATTTGGTGAAAAATCCAGATCATTGCTTTTGCCATAGCTATACTTGTGCTGTGTTCACTTGCTGGTGTAACAGTCAGATGAATGTTGGGCTCCAAATTTAGCTGCTCAGCAGTGCTTGTGTTTTACTGTCAGAAACAGACAATAAACCAACATAAGGAGGCTATTTGTTCAAGTGTTACACTGCTCATCTAAGCACCTTGCACTGTAGGTTTTTACCATTACTCAGTTTGTGTCACAGTCTGAAATTCAAAGCTCTTTGGGCTGGCACAGACACTCTGAATAAGAAGAGTATAAAGTTTACAAAGTGACATGTCTTTGAGGGATTATTTCCTAGCAAGAGTTCAGTTTCTTAATGTCACAAGAAACCAAGGGATTTGTAGGAGAATAAATGGAGTTTGACCATTCTGGATTCATGTTCACTGTGAACGATAACTCAGTCTGTGGAAGTTGATTTTCATGCTAGACAAGAATGAAGGATAGCCACTAGCCAGTGGCTTTTTCTAGAAGAAATGAAACAGTATGTGTGTTATTATTCTGATTTGACAATTTCTAGGGTTAAAAAAATAAACTTTGAAGAACTCCTGTTGTGACACATAAATTACACAAATGGCTATATTCACATTGTCTTTAAATAGTCGAGCAGATGAGCCACCTCAGGCAGTGAGACAGTGATCTCCGGGAAAGCATCGTGCCTCATTGAGCTGCAGGGAAATGCTTCAACAGACCTTAATGGTCTTTTTAGTAAACAGTCATCACAATGAATCCTCTGTTCCTCCTTCAGAATTCCTGCTTTCAACTCAAACAGTTGTAATATTAAAATCCAGTAGAATCTCTTTTTCTTCTCTCTGTGTTTGCATTCTTCCCTCTCTTTCTCTCCTTCCTCCTTCAGCCAAACAGGAAGACGATTGAGTTAGTTTCATCTTTAACCTTTACCTCTCTTTTCCTTTTCCACTCTTTTGTGCAATTACAATTTGCATTGCTGGCAAATGCATTTGTCCTACAAAATCAAAATTAAATGGCAATTAAAATGTAATCAGGTGATAAAAAAGTAATTTTGTAATAAATGACAGACATTATGTGTATTCCTTCAGTCTCTTATTCATCGTAATATTGCATCAACACTCCACCCTCTGATCTCCTCTATATCTTGTATTGGACTATCTCTGACCCCGTAGGAAAGATAATCTGTTCAGTTTTAGCTCCGACCTTGAAGTCAGAAGGATGACTGCGGTCAGCTAAGAGCCCCGGTGTTACTTACCTGCCGGTTCCTTTCACCAACACTCAACCAATCACACACAAACGGAAAAAACCCCAAGCAAGCCACATGAGAGCGTTAACTCTGCTCATTGTTAAGATGTTTCTCGGGTCCCATCTGTCCAAAAATCAAGAGGACAGTGCACTTCTTTGCTAGTCCAGGTCAGACTTCAATTTGCTCTCCTGTGAGCTGCTAGCAACTGCTAATTTCACTCATCCGTATCCCATTATGCAACCCACACCTGCCTTGAGTCTGCTGAGGTCTGCCTGAGGTCAGATCACATTCCCACCACAAACAAACTGCTTGGGACCAGACTGAGAGCACTTCTCACAGTGGGTCTCTGTAAGGTTGTTTTTCGTCCACAACCTGGATATGATTGCTGTGTTCAGATCTGCCAGAAGGAATCTTAACTAGAGTCTAAACAACGTAGATTTGAAAAAAGCTTTAGCACCACTCATGCTGATGTACTGGTTGGCCATGAAAAGCTGCCACCAGGCGGTTTGGGACTTTACTCTGAGTCCTGTTATCCCTTTCTGTTTTCATCATATATCACTTTGTGTGGGGCTCGACAGGAAAGGAGAGAATATTCAAGGGCAAGAGATAAAACAGAAAAAGGAAATAAAAGGACAAATGGATAAATGGCGAGAGAGAAGAGAGGACAGGAGAACAATAAAGTTTGGTTAATCTGCACTTTATTGAACTATAATAAAGGATACAAAAAGGCTGCAGAAGAGAAGAGAGATGAAAGTGAAGAAGAACAGATGAAAGGAGAATTGACAGAAGGATGGGAGGAGAGGGGAGGAGTAGGAGACTGTCTAGAGATGAGAAAAGAATGATTGATGGAGGGTAAGGACAGAGATAAAAAACGTGGGTGAATGTGGAAAAACACAGCAGTGATGGTGTAATTGCTCTTCAGTGGAGGTCTGATAAGCAGCACTTAAGAGCCTCTGTGGTTAAGTAATCATTGTGATTAAGTGTCAGAAAGACTGCAGCAGTAGAAAATGATGCTAACAAATAGGACGACTGGAGGATTGACACCTTCTCACACTATACTGTGACATAACATGACACTATAAACCAGTGTTGGGGTCGTTACTCGAAAAATTTAATGTATTACACATTACTCGTTACTTTTTAAAAAAAGTAATGCGTTACTCCCTGTGGAAGGTTATTACACTACTATTTACATTACTTTTGCGTTACTCCTTAGCAACGCCGGCAATGTCATGTAAAAATAATATATCAAGTCAACAGATAAAATAGTATGAGTCTTGACCATCATAACACCATGTTGTACAAATAATTACTGCCTCAAAATAATATATGGACAACCTGTTTCTTCTCGGAGTCAGCACACGACTGGCCGGGCTGAAGAGAGTTTCCACGGGGGCAGATGGCATTTCCATCCTGACAACACTGGTCCGCAAGCGTGCATGAAAAGCGCCTTTTATTATTTTTTAATCCGCCCAATTTATAAATAATATTTGAAAAACAAATGTAACGCACAGGGATTAAAGTTCTCCATCACTGGACTGCCGAAAGGCCATATATCAATCAATGCAGATCCGATGAGAATTACAAAGGTATAATAATAATAATATATAACGTTATACCCTAAATTGTTATCACAACAAACACACAGAGCAGGTATGGGCAGCTCGCGAGTCAATTTCCAAATATCAATAAATTGTTAAAATGGTGTTGTAAGCAAGCAGACCATTACTGCATCTAAATTACTGAGTAAAGTTGTCACAACTCTCCACCGCTGTTTTTCTGTGGGTGCTGCACGGAGGTCAGAGGTTAGGTCGCTGTTATGTATAAAAGGTCCGGACACTGAATGGGAGACAGAGTTGCTCTGCCAGTAAGTGACTACAGAGGTAGCGGCTACAGGACGCTGTTTTGTTAGCTGTGGTCAAGCGATCTAGAGAGTGAATGAAGAGAGGGAGCGTAGACAGTAAGAAAGCTGGTGAATCAGATCAATAAAACATTATTTTCTGATTGTTTCACAGCGGTTATGTTCAACAGCACAAATAAACTTCCCCACACACCTCCACCAAACCCTGCAGCTCAGCCTCAAACCTCTGAATCTGAAACACCTGCGTGCTATTTAAAAGTACATTATGCTGGTTTTGGTTGGTTCAATCAATGTAAGAAAGCAAAGTCTTAATGAAAGATCTTCTTTATGGCTATGATGATGATCTCTGTATTAAAGAACCGTATGTTTCACCTCAAGTGGAGCTGAGCTCTCAGTGTGTGCTGCTCACACAGAGACAGTGAACCAGATGAAAACTGGAGGTGATAATGACACTCCTTATGTTGCAGCAAGTGCAATAAAATCTACCAGAGTAAAAAAAAAGAAAAGAAGAATCATTTAATTTAATCCACCCAAAAACGAGTGGTTATTTGATTTTTTGTCTTAAAATGCAAAATGTTAAAAAATGAAATTAAAAAATGGTTTGGTCTGTGGTTATACAGAGCCTTATTATTGCCTGTAAGCTTTTCCATTTAATTTAGAAAAGAGCAGCAATGGTTGGTGGGTGAAATATAATCTTGTTCAGCAGGAGAACAATTTGCCGTTTCCTCAGCTGTTTCCACCTTGTTTTACTTTAAATCCTAGGAAGCAACCGTAAAAAGGTTTCTATGAAAAGGTAGATGGTGAACAGCTTATGACGCAAGTAACGCCATATTTGTTTGTTTAGTAACTGTAATGTAATTACTGACTGTAGACACTGTAACACGTTACATTACTGCGTTATAGGTAAATGTAATGTGATTACATTAATGCGTTACACCCAATACTGCTGTTGATATGTGACTAGCTTTCTTTAGATCTATATATTGGGATTTCCAACAGGTGCAGGTTGAATAATTCATTTAAAGCAAGAGGACAGACTGTATTGTATAATTTCCTTTCATGTTTTCAGGTAATTTTGGAGCAAACTGACAAAGTTCTCAAGCTATGAATTTCTTTTCTTTTGATGACAATACAGAATGACATTTTTCTATATGAAAAATGGTGTTGGCAGTTTTCTGCATCTAGTCAGCTTCTGTAACCTGCAGACTCATTTTGACTGAAATCTGAGTCCACTGCTTTTAGTTAGTTAATTTTAAAGCGGCATTAAGCACTTTTTGGCCACCAGGGGCAGAAAAATAATCTTGTTTGAGATTGTTTGCTGGAAACAACGGTTAATGGTCGTATATGAAGGGGTTGAAGAGAACCACAAGACTCAACAATACAGTCAATTTGCAGCTGGAGGACAAAAACAATGAAGCTAAAAGCTGCATAGTGCCACAAACTTGGTGTTAATTATCAGTTAACTCAGCAACAAACTCTATATTGAATGATCGGAGAGATTTCTCACCAGACAGACGAGGTGCCATAAATCAAGCTTCAATTAGGCTGGTTTAATAATCAGCTGAGGAGAAGAGCATACAGAAATAGTCTTCTGACCAACATCTGGAATGTCACCTTTATCTTTTCCACTCTTTTCTCTTTCTTTTCTGTCTATCTTTAATCTCTTGGTTCTTTCAACTCAATCAGATGTGGCTCCTATCCCAAAGGTAGATGAGTAGATAGGGATAAACACTACTTTAACTAAGGTCAACATGCATGCATATTTCTTAGGATCGACCAACCATCAATCAATCAATCAATCAATCAATCGATCTTTATTTGTATAGCGCCAAATCACAACAAAGTCATCTCAAGGCATTTTACACATAGAGCAGGTTCTAAACCTTACTCTTCAGGTTTTAATTTTAAAGAGACCCAACATTCCCACATGAGCAAGCACGACAATGGCAAGAAAAAACTCCCTTTTAACAGAGGAAATCTCAGGCAGAACCAGGCTCAAAGTGGGCGGCCAACTGCCTCGACCGGTTGGGGTAGAGAGGAGATTGAGGAAGAATAGGAGAGAGAGAGAAGCACATTGAAAATCAACATTGAAGCTAGTAGGTCCGGGACTGGAATCTGTCATCCGGATGTCTACAGGCCCAGATTACCTGTGAGAAGAGAAAGCACAACTCCGGGGAAGAAGTTTAGGTTATTGAATGCATTAATAGTACATGAATGTTAATGGATATAGATGGATGGATAGAGAGAGAGAGAGAGAGAGGGGGAGAGAGGAGCTCAGTGCATCATGGGAGTAGAAGTCCCCCGGCAGTCTAAGCCTATAGCAGCATAAACTAGGAGCTGGTCGGCCTGGCCGGCCCTAATTATAAGCCTTATCAAAAAGGAAGGTTTTAAACCTACTCTTAAATGTGGAGAGGGTGTCTGCCCTCCGGACCGAATCTGGGAGATGGTTCCATAGGAGAGGAGCCTGATAACTGAAGGCTCTGCCCCCCATTCTACTTTTAGAGATACTAGGAACCACAAGTAGGCCTGCATGCTGGGAGCGCAGTGTTCTGGTAGGTACATAAGGTACTATAAGATCTTTAAGATATGATGGAGCCTGACCATTAAGAGCTTTAAAAGTGAGGAGAAGGATTTTAAATTATATTCTAGATTTTACGGGAAGCCAATGCAGTGAAGCCAAAATAGGAGTAATGTCAGAACGCGTGCAG
Organism: Scomber scombrus; assembly: GCF_963691925.1. Classification (NCBI taxonomy): domain Eukaryota; kingdom Metazoa; phylum Chordata; class Actinopteri; order Scombriformes; family Scombridae; genus Scomber; species Scomber scombrus. The sequence goes on from NC_084974.1 coordinate 23,690,239, forward strand.
CTATATTCTGGACCAGTTGGAGAGTCTTTAGAGATTTATTAGGACAACCTGATAACCGCAAAACCCAACAATACAGTCAATTTGCAGCTGGAGGACAAATACAATGAAGCTAAAAGCTGCATAGTAGCACAAAGTTGGTGTTAATTATCAGTTAACTCAGCGACACATTAAACAATTCCACATACTCTATATTGAGTCATCGGAGAGATTTCTTGACCGACAGACGAGGTGCTGAACACACACATAGACCACAAATCAAGCTTCAATTAGGCTGGTTTAATAATCAGCTGAGGAGAAGAGCATACAGAAATACTCTTCTGACCAACATCTGGAATGTCACCTTTAACCTTTCCACTCTTTTCTCTTTGTTTTCTGTCTATCTTGGTTCTTTCAACTCAATCAGATGTGGCTCCTACCCCAAAGGTAGATAAGTAGATAGGGATAAACCCCACTTTAACTAAGGTCAACATGCATGCATATTTCTTAGGATCGACCAACCATAAATTCTTAACCCTACATTAAGTGATACAGTATCATAAATATTGATAATTAGAATCTTAATTTCAGAAAAGTTGACATGGAGATTCCTGATTTTCACATAACCAATCTACTGTAACTGTACAGTATAATGAATGTTGAAGTGTTAGCATAGTGTGGTGGACTACATTGTACCAGCAAAGTTCTCAATACTTAATTGGCAAATCAACCAAGAGACGTGCACAGACACGCACACACACACACACACATCCAAAACAGTCCATTGTCAAGTGTATCTACACATTTAATTGGAGGTCTCTGAGCAGAGTCATGTTTTTGTGCTTTACTGTGGGCGACCCTGCTTTTGTTTCAGCAACAGTGCTTCTGCTAACCTCTGCTTTGTTTGTTGTTACTGCAATAAAACAATTATTTGTTTTGCCAAAAGTTTCAGTTTCATGTTACAACAGAAATGCCACCATGAACTTTCTGTTTGACTTTGAAACTTGGCTGTTTTGAATTCACTCCCCTCTATTATTTTCTGTTCTTAAAAGAGGTTTTATAGTTCACTGCCCTGGCGTCAATGATGTGACATTTACCGTGCCATCATTTCATTTAGTGATCCATGATGAAGAAAATTATTGGCTACTTCTAATTCATCACAGTGAAAGGGTGAAGAATTAATACATCTTTAATAAGCGTCATTAGCTCATTCGATTTTCAGGTCAGCATCTATAATCAATGTAGGTGAGTATCAAGCTGTGTGTCAGTGGCAGATAATTTCACTGTCTCAGAAATCAATGGAGAACAACTTTTTTTATGCTTAGCTGATTAGTTTTGTAGTGCCTTTTAGCTGATACCTCAATTTTAAAATTAAGTATACATTAGTGCTGAATCTAATCTTGAGGTACTGGTGAAAGTCAGCAGGGAAAAAACAGCTTTTCTCACTACTGAAAAAACCTTAAAGACGCCCTAAAACTGAAACTTTGTTAAAACAGAACAGTGAGTGATGAGTCTTAAAGGGGACATATCATGTTTTTTGTGATTGTTATAGAGTCGGATGTCCACATTAAACATGATTAAATTGAAATGCTCTGGGCTCTCTGTTTGCAAAGTCACCTTCACTTGCGCAATGGATTGACGTCAGATTGTTGGCACATGCCCACAAACAGCTGTCCGTTCAGTTGTCTTTATTGTTGTAAGGTTGTTCCGCATTGTCCACTTGCATATTTTGGATCATATTCAGGACTCAACATGAAGTTTATATTTAAAGTGAAAAGGAAGAAAAATAAGTGAATTCCTAGCACTAATTGTTAGTTTACGTAACCTTCAGAGCTGCCAGTAATCTGCACTGGGGCATTTTCATAGAGCTGGCCAATCAGAACAGAGTGAGCTCATCAGAAGGGGGGGGCCTTAAAGAGACTGGAGCTAAAACGGCCTGTTTCAGACAGAGGCTGAACTGAGGGGCTGCCCATAGGAGCATTAAATAAATGTGAAATATAACTGTACTGTGCTGAGCAGCACTAAAACACCCACTCAGCTCCCCCCGACAGTCTCTTGTCAACTGCCCACCTACGCAAGCTTTACAGCAACAAAACAGAGCTCTCGGTTGTGGCTCCCAAGGTGCTGCTCCAGGAGGTTCTGAGATCTTTTTCTCAATGTTGATGGATGCTCAATCTGCCCATCCCAAGAAGTCCACAATTTGGTTTTCATTTTGGATTCCACCCTCTCATTCCAGTCACACATCAGATCCATCAACAAATCTGTTTTCTACCTTTAAAAAAACATTTCCATTCTCTGGCCGTCACTCTAAGACTCCATGGCAGAGACCTTCATCCATGTCGTCATCACCTTCTGACTGGATTACAGCAATGGAGGCCTGTCCAGGGTACACAGCAAAGCCCTGGAGAAGCTCTAGTATATGCAGAACTCAGCTGCCAGTGATCTCACCCACACCAAGCCCTACAAAATCCTCCTCACCTACAAATCCCTCCATGCGATGCCCCCCAAGTACCTATCTGACCTCCTCCACTCTTATACCTTATACCTTATTGCCTCTAGTTAAACGTGTCATTCGTGTGCCTTACTGTGTGAAGAACCTTGGGTCTCTTGACAGGCATTATATATAAAGCTAAGTTACTATTAAGGTTATTAAGTCTTCCAAAGATATTCCAGTAGAGCCCCAGAATATAAATATAGACCAGGGAATGTGCATGATATGTCCTGTTTAACTGTAAAACAACCAATGGGCTATTAGTTGAGAGAAAGATGACTTGATTAGATAGGATATGAAGAGAAACAGGCTTGTTAAATAAATTATTGTGTCTTGTATCTTTTAGTAACATCCACTATTGCAGAGTGAGGTAGCCCTTGTGTGCACTGTTTTCTTCCATAACAGAACATAACAGATTTCTAGAAAAGTCCAAATCTTTATTTCTTGGGATCTTTAAGCTCTGTAGTTTATATTACCGGTGTACAGCCTTTCATTGCTCTCAATACTGGGGAAAAACATGGCAAGTGTTATCCACCCTTCTAAACCAATTCACAAACCCCAAACACAATTTATTTTCCTTTTTTCACTGTTGTATGTTGAAAGTTTCTCCTTGCTTAATATGCTGCAAGCCCAACTGTAAAGGCAGACCTCTGAAGACAAGACACACAGAAATTTGTCTTAGGTGTTAGGGCCCTCACTTTTTACTCAAAACCTAAGTTGTTTTCCTTGTCTAGTGACTGATGTTTTAAGATTTATGCAGTGTGACCATTTTTGAAAAGCTCAGTTTTTGGGTGAGAAAAAAACCCTGCGTAGTGTAGAAATAGTGCCAAAATCAAGAGCAACAGCCAGCTTAGTTTGGATGTATTTTAAAACAAACTGCTACCAGACTTCACACACAGTGTGTAATTGATTATGGTTTGTTGGTGTATTTCTTCAAATGGAAAAAGGGACCCTGGCATCAACAAGCTTTCAAGACCTAACACTGTAGTGTGAGTTTCTGTAATATAATGCAATGGAGAACATCTCTGAGTGCCGATGAAATGATAAGATGATGGCCTGCAGACTGAGAGCAAGATTTAAACAAAAGAGAGGACAAAAGAAAGAGACAGAAATGGGTATATGGAGATCAGGAGTATGCGACTCTGTGTGTGTTTGTGTAAGTGCTGACAGTCTGACGCCGCGTCTAAATGCACCCAGGGTGTGATGAGGTCACCGCTTTCTGTCTGTAAACACTGTTAGCCCTGTTAGACACACACACACATTCACACACGCTCGCACACACAGCACCTATGGTTAGCATTAACAGTTTCAGATGTCCCTCATTTCTGTCTCTTTATTTTGCCTTTCTCTTTATTTATATGGCTCTCCAACCTTTTCCCTCCCTCACATTACCTCTCTGTATCACTTTCCACTTTTCTGTCTCTCGCTCTCATTTCATTGCCTTTCGCCACCCCTCTCCTCCTTTACTTTCCCTTGATCGATAATATTCCTCTCACTGTTACTGCTCGCAGCCCCAAAATAAAAAAAAAATCTACCACTTGCCATGATCAGTGCTTAAAACTTACATGTTTACTTTGAGCATGAAGCACAGTAGATGTGAAATGTTTGATGCACATTTCCTTCTTTTAGACTATAATCTGTTTGGTCCAGACTGGGTGTGGGCTTTGTTTCAGGTCCAGTCAAGGCCCAGGTCTGTCCATTTTCAGCCTTTTTCTTTTTTATCCTTCTCTTTCTCTTCTATGGTTGCTGGTTTGAATCTCCTGGCTTGAGCTAAGTTCAACTGTTTCTAGGTATTGAAGTGCTGAGTTTAATGCACAAAGTGAATCTGGATGAAATCCGAAACAGACAGTCTGATGTAATGATATTTAAAGTGTCTCTCTCGCATCTTCCTTTTCTACTCTGTGCAGTCTCTCAGCAGCTCTGCAGCTATCGACTATTTTATTGAGGATGATTAGATAAAGCTTTAATGAGCAGCTCAAAGAAATAAGATCTGGCTATATGTAAGTGCATGCGCGTTTGTGTGTGTGTGTGTCAGAAATATTGAGCAGCCTTTGGGATGAATAATGTGCAACAAGTCTTGATTACTGTCATGTGCAAAGCAGCAGCAATATTATTATTATTATTATCAGTAGGCAGCGGCACCGCAATGAGTTTAGAAGTGGGAGGACATTCCGCTTTGGATGACGTAATAGTCATTATCGGACCAACAATATTTTAGCCATAACTCTAATGTAGTCTCACCTTGTAAATGGTCACATAATTTAGTAATTAATGTCACAACAGCATTTGCGTTGCTGTGTGTCTCAAAACACATAAAACATGAGACGCTACTTTTGTTGTAAAGAAAGTTGAAAAAGATGCTATGATGAGCGCTGCTAACCTGACAAGTAATTTATAAAAAGGTAGAAATTAGGTTATAATCGATCAGTCTGGAGTGTGTGTAGAGGTGTGTGTGGTTATTCTGCAAAAGCCTGGTGTTGTTTTCAGCTGATTTAATGAAGGTAAAGGCAGTGAACAGCTGTGCATAACAGCACTATGCTCTGGTGCAGCACTTTTCAGAGTCTCTGGATTTATCAGCATATCAGTCCTGATGCCTTCAGATGCTGCAGGGATTTAATGAACTGGATACGTGGATATGTGGTAGGCACTCATTATGTTCTCTTGAATGCAAATTGTTTTGGCATACTTCATCCGCATGAATCGTGCCAAAAATCACGTGAGAAGGATGACGCAAATGATCGGGCAAATAGCAAATCCTGTGGTGCAGTTTTGCAGATCAGAAGTTACAATTGCAAACTCTGAGATGCGCTTTCACAAGTTGTGAATTACAGTTTTACAAGTGCAAGTCATAGTCTGCTCTTCTTTGGATATATGGCACAATCCTACCTTCATAGAGAAGCTTTTCATACACAATAAAGCAGCCGTGGAGAACAGATACTGTAAGAATTACCCACATTCATTTACAGATCAATACAGATACTTAAACTACATTAAATGTTATTTTGTGTGCTCATCTTGATTGGAGAGTGTTTCAAGTGTATTTCAAGCAATAATCTGTTATTGTGGCACATTTAAACCAAGTATTTAGTTTGCTTTTGTTGATAAAATCACCAATTAGCTGCAGAGTGACTTTGCTCCAGAATTGAGGGGTTCCATTTTCAACAACTCGCCTTGTGCTGCCTATTTGCGCGCCTCTTCTCGGCAGTGCACTGTGCATGCAGATCTGGGCACTACAGTACAACACAGACCAGCAAAGCAAATTTCGAGGTCAGGAAAATACCAGACTGTCCACTGCTTGCGCTGGTTGTTGCACTATCACAAAAAACTAAGGTCCAATGTTGTATTTAGTGGTCTTTTTATTTAAACTAGTCTGAACTGGCAGCCATAATAGGTTACTCACTGTCCCCTGTGTTCTCACTATGATTAGATTCCTCCCATAAGTTCCTACATGTTAGAGTAGGCTTAGACATTATTAACATGGCCAAACACCTGAAAGTGGGAGGGCAAAAAGTCTTGTTATCTCTCCTATTCCGGCGCCAGGGTCAGAGACAGAAAAGCAATATAAGTTAAACATATTACAAATTATCAGCGCATATGTAAAATTTATGTGAGTGCATGCAATATTACATCATTTGCTTACATATGTTGTTCTGGAGGGCAGTTATACGCTGTTTATTGTTGTTTAATTTGGAAGACATGCCGGTTAAAATTGTAATAGAGCAATAACCACTGGAGGGAAACCAATGCTAATTGTGCTCTACTGATTGGAGTTTAAATTTATAATATATTTTATTACCTTCGGCTTCATTTCCAACATGCTCACCTCCAAATGAGAAACTTTAATACAAACAGCCAGCTCAATGGATTAAAGTTGAAATAGAAGATTTTCTGACGGTGGGGAGAGTGTATGAGGGTGTGTGGCGCGGTGGTATACAGTATGTGTGTGTAATTAAAGGGATTATTTCTGTTAAATTTCTGACATTTTGGTAGTATTTCATTATGTCTAACAGATTTAAATGCAAACTGTAAACTGTAACACTCATCCCCCTTTTGAGGATGATGTGCTTAAATTAAAACTAACTGACACCACATGTTTTCATTGTATGTGAATTAATTATACATAAAAGTCTAATGTATTTAAATGTATAATACAGGGTGATTCATGTACAGTAACCTTAAATAATATTAGCTGCATGGCCAGATTAACCTGTTTGGTGGCCCTGGAGAATGTGCTGCTGGGCTCCTAATCCTCCAGCCCCCCTTTTGATCTACAATATGTGCACTTTTCCATACAAAACTAAAAGAGGAATAAAGGAAAAGTGGTGATAAGGGGTGACAATTAAAAAGTATGCTAACTCTTTGGGTTTTATTCTTCTAAAATGACAGTTTGTCCCTCCCCCCTTAAGCAACTCTCTAAAACATAATCCATGTTCAGTGAATGTCTCACCATGTCAGTTTTAATTTAATGTAACTTGTATTTTCCATGATGGCATCAGGCTGATTTGTGAACACTCACGATTTAACCTCGCTGCTCTGAATCTGACTGACCGCCAGCTACTACCTCAACCCAAGCTGACTGAGAAGGCTGTTTGTTTTTAATGAAATCCAAAATACACTAAATCATACAGAGACACATTATGGTTTACACAAGCCTTTTCTATTCTTAGAAGAGAATTTGAGTTTTACTCATCCTTTATTCTTGATGCTGTGACCATCTAGAGTGTATAAACACTCCATCCAATAGATGAATTCATTCATTTCTCATATAAACTGTAAAGTGCAGTATTAGTGCAGGAGCCAAGATGTTTAAGACATGGAAAAAGGTTGTAATCATAAACATTATTGTGCAAAGACATCATATGTACAAACACTTTCAGGAAACAACATCTTTTTGAAGGTTGGTTTCAGACCAAATCAGTAACCTTAATAATAAATTAAAGTATTTAGAATTGCCTATAACCAGTGTTCTGTCTTTTCAAAATTTGATTGCATTATTTTAATCACTTGCACTTGCAGTACAGTTTCTGAAGATTAAGGCAGTTTAGTCTCTTTATAACATTTTTGTTTGATCACATGATTAAATTATGACATTATGCTTCAATGGACTGACTTATAAATGACTACATTACTAGTAATTGTGGCACTTGTGGTGTCCCAAAGGGATCCATTCTTGGGCTCCTTTCATTCTTTATCTACATAAAAAAGACTGTATCTTCCTTTATGTTTCTGTTTGTTTCTTTCAAATAATTATGCCCCCCCAAACACTTAAAGTATGTGTAAAGGGTTTAAATTGACAAACTTTATTTCAATGTCAATAAATGTGTGTGTGTTCTGCATTTTCATTGGAAATAACTGGAAGTTGGATCATTCAAGATAACTGGATAATCTGCTGCGTTTCACCTACAAGATTTTGCTGTGCTTTATTAAAATACGTTTTTTAGTTAATCACAAATCTTTTTTTTTTAAACTCTTGATTACAGTTTAGTTTATTCATCCACACCATAATGTGCAGAATTGATTGAACACTCATAACTATATAAAGTGATACTGTAACGTAGCATGTATTTTTATCTTCAAGTGTGTATCAGCCAGTGGTTTAGTTGATTTTATTCATCAGATATTTGCAGTGCACTTCAGCAGGATATCAAACAGGAAAATGTTTAAACGTTTGACCCTCTGTGCCTACATGTCACTCGACACCACTAACCAGAATAGAACTAACCAATCAGAAAAGAGGAGACAAAACAGGAAGTGAAACGGGAAACAGGCACATTCTGGTAGCAGACCAGGGCAAATGCATAGAGGCACACACACACACACACACACACACACACACACACACACACACACACACACACACACACACACACACACACACACACACACAGACACAGACACACACGACACACACACACACACACACACACACACACACACACACACAAAAAACACGCACACAGAGTCTTCAATCACTTTTGGGGAATTTACATATACTAACATTAATTTTCTTGAGACTTACTTTATCTCTAACCACAATGACTACTTGCCTAAAACCAACCCTTACTATAACCCTAACCACTGATCCAAAAATGAGTGTTTCACCAATTGGGGACATGGATTTTGTACCCAATTGGACAAGTTGTCCTCAATTAACTGATCTTTAGTCTAAAATGTGTCCCCAAAAGTAACCTAAGATAGTTCACACACAAATTTGCACAGATAAATGCACAGCATGAGGACACTCATTGACAAAATGCACTGGAGGGCTCTTAACTCTCACCTTAAATATTACACTACATGCCCAAATTCAGCTGTTACTTATTTTTTTTTTTTTTTAAAGATTTTTTTTGGCATAGACACCTTTTATTCAGAAGTTGACAGACAGGAAACAGGAGAGAGGGGGTGTGTGACATGCAGCAAAGGACCTCCGGCCGGGATTTGAACCGGGGTTGGCTGCGTACATGGCATGTGCTCTAACCACTCGACCACCTGCGCGCTCATCCTTATTCTATTTTTAACCCTAGAATCAAGTCCTGATCCTCACGCAACCCTTTGAAAAAAAAAGGACGAGTCAAAATGTTCTCACTCTAAAGGTCTACAACCTGGTCCTCACAAAGATAGAAGTACAAGAGAAGAACATGCACACACACACACACACACACACACACACACACACACACACACACACACACACACACATACACACACACACAGATAAAGAGACTTTATTAACATACATAAAACATTTTAATGAATCAATAAAACAATTTTTGCAGCATCACACCACCTCTTTAATATATTTTCCTATTTTTATTTCATGTGTGCTGACACACCCAGCTGTTGGTCATCTTTTTACACAAGTGCCTTATGTAATGTGTCTGAGATTATTAGTAATATTTTTTAAAAATCATTATTGTTATTATTTAGGCAGAATTTTTGGCACTGCCCATGCTAACTATGCCCAATTCTTCTTCTGGTGACAGCAAACAAATGAATAACACATGAGTCACTCCAGATGGATTGAATCTTCTTTGTGTATCTATACTTTTTTTTTTATTGTCATGAAAATTTGTTTTAGTGGGTCAAGTCTAGCTCAGGCTTTTCTATCAAAATATTTGACTTTTGCTGTAATAAAACTGCAACCATCTGTTTCCCCTCTTTTATTGACCTCTTTATTTTGGGTGCGACTCACTCAAGGCTCCTCTCAAGTTTCGATTTTTTGTGTCTGTGTGCATACTGTTGGGCGGCCATTCTAGTGAATCTATCAACACACATCGTCTCACACACCATCCACACACACCGATACATAGTCTCAACTCGACAGAAATTCTGACAAACACATATGTATTCCCTGCCTTTTCTCTCTCTCTCTCTCTCTCTCTCTCTCTCTCTCTCTCTCTCTCTCTCTCTCTCTCTCTCTCTCTCTGTCTCTCCCTCACACACACACACACACACACCCTGGTGGGATTAGTTTGGCGAGCATTGCCTCAGAAATGAGTGGAGGTTTTCTGCAACCCGTCATTAAAACTGCTGACACCTCCATATCCAAACCTTCACTGGAATATCATTTGTCTGAGGTGTAGTGAGCAGCCAAGGACATACAAACCACAGTGGCCCAGTTCACATAAGGCATAAACATGCATCCGAGGTGATCCGATCACCAGTCGACAGCTCTGAGCACAGGTGTGAATGCACCCAAGACACATCGAGAAGCCACTGAGATCCGATTGCTCAGACCACATTTGAGGACGATCTGAGCTGCATACGTTCTCATTATTTTAGCAGTATCTATTTAGTAAATTTCAACTGACAACCTCTTTGAAAGTGGAAGTACATACTCATTTGTGTGTCAATGGCATCATATTAAAGTGCTAATAGCTGATAGTCATCAACCACTGAGCCCTCTAACATCGTAACATCATGATTTAAAAGAAACTATGTATTTTTTGTTTTGTTATTTACCTAAAAAAAAAACATGCACTCTTTTCATTTTAGCTTCATGTGAGAGTCTCTACTACTTTTCAAATAGAAGTGGTCACTCGAGATACATGTTGAGACACATATTAATGCCAGGTGTGAACTGACAAATGTTCAGATCCAAGTCCAATGAGTTATGCGAAAAATATTTTAATCTGTGATAAATCCACTTCTTAGCTTCTATCAGGCAGCCAGGAAAAAGTGTTGGCTGAGGTCAAGCATTAAAACACTAGAGAAATTGAAAACATTTGGCAGACATGACCTTTAATGAAACCCTTTTATTCATTGAGGTTGAAAATAGTCACACATGCATGCGAGTACTGCTTGTCATGATAGGCTTTAACTTATTGGTGGAAATCAGCTGTTTTTAATAAGAAAACAAAATTTGAAACAAAACCACTAATAAAAGAAAATGGAAAGCCCACACAAACCCCTATATCAAAAACATAACACTACACACAACGGCGAAAACAACACATGGTCAGAATTTAGTGGTTGAACACAGATTGGATTGGGACATTAGAGGGAAAAACAACACAATCTACTCTTGTTCCATCTGTGGGAAAAAAGAAATTAAAGCAAAACTTGGTGGCACAAATTAAGTTTGTATTTACTGATGTGAAAAGCAAATGTTTTACTTTATAGTTTAGTGACAAAGAGACAAAAAAAAAAATCCCAAATGCCAACACTAAAAATCTGTTGAAGGGAGCAGAAACATGGACAAAAAAGACCAAAATATGCTGATGTGATCTCCACCGCCTGTTCAGGGACACTGCAGGCACACAGGTGCAGAGCTGAAAAGACAAAAATCATACAACATGTTCTGTATACTGGCTGCTGCAGAAAGGGAAGAAGTTAGTCATCAGTGCACACACACACACAAACACACACACACACACACACACACACACACACACACACACACACACACACACACACACACACACACACAAAGTGCCTCATTCATTTCTTTCCAGACTTACAGTAACAAGCTCTAGTGATCTGATCAAAGCCAAATTAAGATTTGTCCAATAAAACTCGATGCGGGAAACATCACAGGAAAATGTGGCACTTTTATTGAAGTCATTAATTTTCGCTGCAGGGTGTCGAGTCGTGCCTGTGGGGGTTTTGAAACATGGAGCGGCTGCACGGCCACCCAAGCATGAAATGATCAGCCAGGATTAACTACCTGCAGCATTCGGCTTTCCCTCTGCCTCCTCTGCCTCAGGTCAAGACTGCTTTTAGGCTTACCTGTCTTTGCTTACACTGCACTTCTGTCTGCATGCTGATGACTTTCATACTGTAGATGTTCCAGACAGTGTTTGTAAAAGTTGTATTTGTGCAGTTTAAGACATATCAAATGAGCCTATTCAAGTTACAAAGGCTTCTCCAGAGCTGACATGCACCTACTCAAAATGTAACCAGGCTTATGGCAGCTACAATACCGCATGAAGACCACACAATCTGTGATTGGTTAGTTTGGTCTGCTTCTGGTTTTTTCCTACAAGTTTCTGACACTGGTAGAGAATATTGACAGTGACAAGAAACATGGAAAAAGTGGAAAAAACTAAGGCTCAGTATTTTTCTCTTTCCAGTAATACCAGGAACATTTTGTGATCTAGGAAAGTCATTTACATTGCAAATGTTCACAAAGTATAAAGTATCACAGTGTCATACTTTGGGGTATGAACTGACATAAAATGATATGAAATGTATAAAGCAATAACAAAAAACCCCATCATGGTTAAATGGATATGTGCAGGGGAGACAAGGAGATTATAAAAAGTCCTTCCAGATAAAAAAAATAAAAAGGTTTGACTTCATATGATTTGGTTGGTATCCCATATGTAGAGTTTCTGACACTTCTCCTTCCAATGTGCACAGAGAAGCAAAAATAGTCTGGAAAGGTCAAAACTCCAGCAACACTTGTAGTATAAAGAACCACTTTATTGTGAGACCAACACATTTTGATTTCTGGCCTCCATCAGGGTCCTGACAATCCCTTTTTCCTTATAGTATTAGTGTTGCTGGAGTTTTAACCCTTTCAATCCCCAGTTCTGTCCCAGAATACACTGCTCAGATGTGTATTCATGCCATGCACACACATCATGTCAACAAAAACAATAGTTTTGCCTACACCAGTGTTACTTTCTGCAAATATATGAAACTGCACTGAGCACATGCAAACTTACAAAGGATGATGGTTGTGGAAATAAGAAGGAGACTGCATTTTTGACAGACCGAATCTTAATTATGTAAGCAAAATACAAATCATTTAGTTTTGCTTGCCGTGTAATTTGTATTTTCCACCTAAAATGTAAGTTTTAATTTGGCACCAGTAGTTTTGGCCTTATGAAAACACAGACATATGTGTAATACCTGTCAGAGCAGTGCACTGTGGGACGGCACATTCTGGTAATGTACACCACATCCAATCATTGTTGCAGTGATTAAATCAACTATAATACACTGACACTGTGTATTAAGTGTTACTCGCTGGAAACTGTGTCAAACATGGAGACTAAGCCAGCTCAGGTATATTTTCATGAGCCATTGTCTTACAAATTCACATTTCTGTGGCGAGGATGTCGTGCATCATCTTATAAACAGAAGGCTCTGTTTCACTAACAGCAGAAATACAGGGGTGGGCTTTGAGATTTCATGCTAACTAACAAATAGGCAAGACAGAGTCATATAACCTCATTGGTGGAGATAACGTGGCTATGTGATGGCACTGTGGTTGGAATGAAACTACAGAGCAACAGTTAATGCAGCGCTGCGTCAGTCTATTCGGATCACACAGTAGTTTCACTGAAACCCCAAGTCTGGAGGGAGTGACGAGGTAGTAATGGTGCAGAAAGTGGGTCAGGTTAAAATAATATCTCAAGACCATCATAAACCTTTGTGTTGAATTACTGTAAATTTTCCAGTTGGTGCTGCAGTGATAATAAGTCAGGTTGAAAGCATTTGTGTGTCTGTGTGTGTGTTTGTATATGAAAAACAGTGAACCTCTCTGTCTATTAAGCCTGCACGGGTAGTAAAATAGAGGCATTTGATACCTTCCTTGGGCAACAAATCATCCTGACACATGGAAACAGTTTTGCATTCGTGACCCACAACCTTTGCATCAGATTCAATCTAAACCAACAGTCACATTTTAGTACTTTAAGCATTCAATGTCTGTATTTACATAGTTAAAGTGCATGAGTTACGTTCTTTGGATTGTATTTTTTAAGGTGGGTTCATCTTAGTGAATCAACAAACAAAACACTGTCATGAAAGAAGTTGAAAGAACTGTACTACTGTCTAGTATATAATATTTGAAGCAGTAATGCTTAAATCCAGAAATAAAACTGTATGCCAGCAAAAAAGAGGAAGGACAGAAGAAGAAACGTTCTCTAATGAAACAACAAAGGTGTTGGTCTTATAAGATTAATTAACAAAACAGTTATACAAAGGATCAAAGCTCATGTTATTGTGTGGAGTACACCTTCAATGAATATCCTCCAACTTATCAACCTCTCTCAACCTCTTTCAGTTTATGGCTTTTTGTTGCTCATACTGTAAACAGACTGCTGTTTCACAGGCTGTAGATGTAAATTGAGCTTGTTGATTGAGTTTAGGCTTCCTGCAGCTTAATATAGAAACAGGAAGTGAAACACATAATAGAGGGGGTAACCGCTGAGTGTGTATGGCAAAGCGATACCAAGTCTGCAGTTTGTTACCTGAAATTCCTGAAATGTTTCTCAGAGTGAAGAATTATGTGTGACAAAGCAGGACGGAAGGACATTTTTAGGCTGTGAACAAAGTCGGATATAAATCACGAAAAGTTCTGGAAATCTGAATCAGTGCTGAGAAGTTGGGGAAGGAAATTAAGTTTTTTTTCTTTTTTTCAGCCATAACTATTCTGCTGCGTTCATGTGCTACTGTAAAAAGTCTGAAAGTTCAGTCAGCTGCTTTGCATTCAACTGCTATAAAATAGCTCTAATGTGTGTCTACATGTGTGTTAGTACTGAAGCTCAGCCTCTGACTGGTCCCACAACTTACCAGGAACTTCAATTCTTCCTACAGTTTTAATATTTTATTGATTACTTTTAAAGCTCTTCATGGTCTTGCCCCCTGCTACATTTTTTTACTCTATGTGACAGTCTGTCTGTTCCAGAGGCCCGGCTGAACACTAAAAGTGAGAGGGTGGTTGCAGTCAGGGCCCTGAGGCTCTGAAGATCAGGTCGGCTGAGTCAGTAATCTCTTTTAAATCTCTTCTTTAAATATACTTTTATCAGAGAACCTTTCCTGATTTTATTTGAGTTTTATCTTTTTTTTATCTTTTTTTCTTTTATTTATCTCCTGTTTTATGTCTGTTTTATGGCACAGTTTTATCCTGTTGTATCGAACTTTCAGCTGCCTCGTAAAGTGCTCTATAAATCAAGATTATTACGATTAATAATTATTAATAATAATAATAATTATTATTATTGTTATTACAGTTTGTCCCATGTTTGCTGATTTCTGATTTCTCCTGTATCATAGAATCAAGTAGGGCTGCAACTAATGATTATTTTAATTATCAATTAATATGCTAATTAGTATCTTGATTAATGGATTAAGCGTTTAGTCTATGAAATGTTGTAGAGGCCACGGTGATGTCTTAATTTTGTTTTGTTTAACGAACAGTCCAAAACAGATATTTAGTTCATTGTCATATATTATGTAAAAAAAATAAAAAATTTAAAAGATAGCAAATCTACACATTTTATAAAGCTAAAAGCTTTACAAAGCTTTTGCTTGAAAAATTACTGAAGTCATTATTTGATTATCAAAATAGTTGTAAATTAATTTTCTGTTGATAAATTGTTACCACTTTAGATAACTATTATGCAGAGTTTTTTTTGTTGTTTTTTGCCTCGTTTTTATTTTAAAGTCTGTCTTGTCTTTGCATTTTTTTATCTAAGACTGATGAAAGATGTAACATTATGTAACAACGTATATAACGCTTTTCACCAATATTCAGGCTTATTTAGCAACGTTTTCGGAGCAGGACCAACTGCACCACTTTCGGCATTCCTATAAATACCACCTAACCCTATCCTCCTCATCTGCTGTCATATTCTGTGCTCCCCAACCCTCTATTTCCCTCTTCTTGCTGCAGTAGATTCCCTATCAGTTTTCCCACAACAGTCAGCAAGCAGAACTACACATCAATCAATCAATCGTTATTCATATAGCGCCAAATTACAACAAAAGTCATCTCAAGGCACTTTACACATAGAGCAGGGCTAGACTGTACTCCTTAAGATTAAATTAAAGAAAATTAACATTCCCACATGAGCAAGCACTTGGCAACCGTGGCAAGGTAAAACTCCCCTTTAACAGGAAGAAACCTCAGGCAGAATTGGGCTCTAGGTGGGCGGCCATCTGCCTTGACTGGTTGGGGTTGAGAGAGAGAGAGAGAGAGAGAGAGAGGGAAAATAATGTTTTTTCTCAATAAATTCTCAATATATTTTAATGTATTTATTTTTAGATCTCATTTTTCAAGAGAGACCTGTGTAAATGCATCTTGTGGATGGTGGTCCTTGCTAGAGAATTCAGCCCGAGGGTAGTTAATTTATAATGGCATAATATATCAATTATAACAGATTTATATTCAAAAAGAACAATGTACGTTTTGGGAAACAAAAGTAAAAAAATACAATGACAGGAGATTACAGAGACCCTCTGGTGTCATGGTAAAAAAAAATTTAAATTGTGGCCACAATATAGCTATAAGGTGCGCACAAAATACTAAAGGTGGATTTAAGCCTAATTTTTCAATCCGACGCCGTCGTTGACCTTTCGAAGTTCTGCGTTGAGGGAGCGCGTTGCTCTGTAATTCACCGCCATGCCACTAGGGGGTGTGTGTGGCTTCAGAGGAGTCCTATCCGTATCCTTGTTTATCTTCCGGTCACAGTAGCATGTTTTGTTTTGTTTTTTGTTGGTCACAGTAGCATGACGTTTTGAGCGGACCAATCACAGCCCTTGCTGTCCGCGTTGCCGTGACACGTAGTTAGGATTTTTTGGAGATGCACGTCAGGCTACGGCGTAGGGGTCCCTGTCGACGCAGAGAGCTCTGCGTAGGTACGCTATAGGTACGCCGTCGTTCCGACGCAGAAGCCTAAATCAGGCTTTACCTTTCGAAGTTCTGCATCAAGGGAATGCGTCGTGTTTCGTCGCGGTGCAATTCACCGCCAGAGCGGTACGGTGATGTGCTCCTTTCATGAATGGTTATCAGTGTCTCTAGTTGATTCTTTGTTTAGCTTCCGGCTTTTCTGGTCACAGTAAACAACAATGGCAACCGAAAGAGAGAGGATATTGCTGCAGTTGCAGTTGTTGAATGTTGAAGAAAATATGCTTTTATTGTAGTATTTTCATCGTAGAAGAAGGAGACGCTCTTCTACTTGGTCCATTTTCTTTGTGTTTACCTCCCTGATCCAATGGCGGGGTATAGGCAGGCGACCGGAAGTTCACGATACCGGAAATACGTTGCTACCAAGCAAACCAATCACAGCCCTTGCGGCCTGCGTTGCCTCAACGCGTAGTTACATTTCTGGGGAGGTGCACGTCAGGAGACGTCAATCAGCCTTAATTCGTGGCCACGAAATAGGTATAACGTGCGCACGAAATACTAATTAATAATATCAATATCATTCCTGGACAGCTGGGTAAGAAAATCGAGCGCACCTTCTCTAGAACCTGCATAGCCTACGTCAGGACCAAATTCTGTTCACAGTTTCAGCTTGAAATCAGCTTAAAACGTGCCTTTTTCACTGATCATCTCCTTTGAAAGTAGCATCATGTGTGTCAGACTCTCAGCTGAGGGAATACATAGGTTATATGAACCGCAGTGTTTAATGATGCCACCGGACGAAGCCGTGCAGTTACAGTAGCGCTCACTGTATGTATCACGTTGCCAAGGGAACCTATAGCCTATCAGTGATCAGAATCTAGTTTGTATTGATTTGCAGGTTGTTGTTGCTCTGACTGAACTACTGAATGTGTCTGTAGTGTTCTCTGGACATTTGTCCTTCAATAAAATCACAGAAGATTAAAAGTTCACTATATTATTGATCAGCCTGACGTTTACCTGCAGATGAAATGTGCTATAATTCCTTTAAACCATTATGTTAACCCTTTGATGATGTTTTTATGCTTGGTCCAGATTTGCTGAAGTCTGTTTTACACTGCTACATTACAGCTAATAGAACCCTGATTAGAAAATTGCGCAACTCTTTATTACCACAGATAATATCTGATCAATAAAAATCATTCCACTTTGATTTGCCAAAGACTAAAGTGATTTCATAGGACCTTGTCAAGAGCTTGAGCATAATGTTTAAATCAGCTGCATCAAGTTTAAACTTTCAGAGCTCTACAATGTGCAGCTGTCACCAGAAATACGGGAGGCATTGAGAGTGCACCGAGCACCCAGGAATGATACTAATATTAATATTATTAATTAGTATTTCATGCGCACGTTATACCTATTTCGTGGCCACGAATTAGTATTTCGTGCGCACGTTATACTTATTTCGTGGCTACGAATTAGTATTTTGTGCGCACATTATAGCTATACTGTGGCCCAAATTTTAAAAAATGTTGGACCATGACGCCAGAGGGGCTCCGTAGGAGATAGAACCATAAAACAAAATAAAATAAATAAACAGTTATTCTCTACAGTTATGATGCAGAAAGAAAGAACAATAAAAAAATGACTGAACAAACGTGTAAAAAATCTATCAAGAGCAGAGAAAAACTGTTACATATCTTTATGTAAATTTTGTAAGTAAAACTTGGACTCAGCATCTTGGGGGAAATATACATCAAAGTCGATTCAGATTCAACATAGTTGGTGGCCCTGAGAAAGAAGCATCACTCACAAAATGGCCACACAAGAAGTTTGTTTGTACGTACTATCTGCTGAAGAGTGCTTACACGTCGTGAAACAAAGGAAGAGATGGAGAGTGATAGGTCTTCCCATGGGAATATCTCTGGCATCGTAGCTGTGTGTGCTAAAACACTGAGGCAACTCAGCAGAGAGGTATAGTTGGTGTTTATGGTGCTAAAATGTTCTTCAGGTTAATATAAGAAATTGTATGTGAATTTTGAGGGCATTTGGTCTTTTTCTCTGTTATGAAACAGAACCTGTTTCCAGGGATGGATCTAGAAAATGTTTGAT
Source organism: Scomber scombrus (assembly GCF_963691925.1). Taxonomy (NCBI): domain Eukaryota; kingdom Metazoa; phylum Chordata; class Actinopteri; order Scombriformes; family Scombridae; genus Scomber; species Scomber scombrus. Next base: position 23,708,895 of record NC_084974.1, read on the forward strand.
GGGGGCCAGGCTGGGGCATAGTCTCAGGAATATGAAAAACATGTAAAAAGTTGTATTTTAAGGTGGGAAAAAAATACAGATCTAGAGTAGACTCTAAATAATAATAAATGATACAGTATTGATGCCCAAACCATTTATTTCCACATCACAGTAATTTCACAGTATGGCATAAAGTGTTCGAAAGCTCTGGGAAAAAAATATAAGGACAATCTTAAATCCTGCTTGATATTAGTGCTTACAATGTCTTTTGAGAGAAGATGATGCCTCATGCAAACAATTAAATCATTTGGCAAATATCAACTCACAGTAAAATGTTCGTTTTGAATAAGAAAACAATTCTACTGATAGAAAATATATATAACTACATGCCAACCGTGATGGTGGCCAATCATATTCCAAGGGGGGCCGGTGCCACCACCTTGGCTCCGCCCCCGCCTGTTTCCAGCTCTCCTTCATCCGTCTCCAACATAAGCTCTGACAAATAAGATTTTGTCAGCTTTCAGTTTTGGGAAATGTTTTACATCTAACCTTTTCGTATATTTGTTCATGCTCAGTAAGACCCAAACACACCATAATTGATTCTCTTATGTTCATTTTTTCTTTCCTCCTTTCTTTGTTCATCCTTCCTGTTCTTCAGATTAATTTTGACCTGGGAGGACAACAGGCATTAACTCAAAAATGAGGTATACTTTCATTTCAATGGGACCTATTGACCATAATTTCCAAAAATATGTGTAAAGCCTGTGGTAATAACATAGAATAAAATTGGCTAAAAACACTGGAATTGGGTGATAATTTATATCTTATGCTTCAAAAGCAGTCAAATCAGACCTGGGAGGACAAAAGTTACACGGTTGACGGGAAGACAACAGGAGTGTTATATTTGTGTCTTTTTCTTGTTTCTTCCTTCTATCCTTTTTAATTTCTGTATATATACGCCTGTTCTTATTGCTTTCTTTTTATTAGGCTGTCTTTCTTTTATATTTGTCCATATTTCATTCTCTTTTTTGCTGCATTAGATTTGACTTTTCACATTTTCATAGTGTAATTCATCAACAGACAATCTCATCTCCTCTCTCTCTCTTTCACTCTCTTTCTCTCTCTTTCTCTCTCTCCATCTCTCTCACACACACACAGGTGTGAGCTATGAGACAGCCACATGATGACAGCGTGGGTCCTCTGGCTTCAGTCTCATGACTCAGCTCAGCAGCTGATGATGGGCTGGAAGCTGTTATCATGCAATCGTTCTCCCTCTTGTTGTTCTTGAGCTGCTCTCAGTCCTCAGCGTCGTCATAATCATCATCTTGTCTGACATGTACTGCAGTAACATACGCTATGTTCAGCTTGCAAAGCATCCTGTCCTGATTATTATTTTCATAGATATTGTATTTTTGTGACACTCTTGCTTAACATGTAGTTGTTAGGTTTCTCAATTCTGATCTTCTAGCACATGAAAAAGCTGTATTTACTTGGATATAGTTGGAATCCAGATTGCACTGATTGGCAATACTTGATAATTAATTGTAATATAATTAAGTATTGAAAATTATGATTTTGTTATTGTGTATTATGATGTTTGGCCAGGCAGAACCGTAAGAAGCAAAATACTCTTGTGACACTCTTTCTTAACATGTAGTTGTTAGGTTTCTCAATTCTGATCTTCTAGCACATGAAAAAGCTGTATTTACTTGGATATAGTTGGAATCCAGATTGCACTGATTGGCAATACTTGATAATTAATTGTAATATAATTAAGTATTGAAAATTATGATTTTGTTATTGTGTATTATGATGTTTGGCCAGGCAGAACCTTAAGAAGCAAAATATCAGGGAGGTGAAACACAGACAGAAAAGTAATTGTAATTGAATTACAGAACACTCATATTTCAGGTAATATAATCAGATTCCTAAATGTTGCAGTGTGAACTCATCACCCAAATAGTCTTATCAGTCTGAGACAGATGCACACATGAACAACTGTACTCAATTTTCCTGTCATTGTAAGAATGAGTATAAGTTTGTATTAAAAAACCCATTTTATTGTTTATTTTAACACCAAAGAGCAGAAAATCAGGAACACTAAGGAGACAAAGATGACATATATCAGATTTACACACACATCAGATCCTGTGACATATTCCAGTCACCATGCTGGGAAAAGCTCAGGTACGGTACACAGCAATCTGCTGCTGAGCTTTACAAATACGACCGTGTGTGAGACCGTGACAGACGTGTTCTGGTCTAAGCTGAGGACAAACACTCGGTGCTGCACCGCGCTGACTCACCCTCTGCAGGGGCATTGAAGTCAGATGCCGTAGTAGTGCATTTTACTCCAAAAGATATTAAAAAACTGATTACGTTGCTAGAGACTGAGCCTTTCTAATAATACAGTCTGGCTGTTTGGTCCAGATATACCCAATCATCTCCACTGTAATCTCATCTGAAGTCACTGTCTGTTGTGACTCACCTGTAAAAGGATTAGGCCTTTGACGGATCGTTGTAATAACTGTGACCCTGGACTGCAGCCACACTGCTGGTGACAACTGTCTGTCAGCACTTCCTGTACCCGAAAATTTAAACAAGGTGCTGCACACATCAGAAACTGCAGCGTATTATGTAATCAGTACACATAGATAATTAAGTCAGTTGTTACAAATGACGGCAGGGAATTATACCTCTCTCACCTATTTTTAGTCCCAATTTTATTATTACATGCCCGCAAACAGAAGCCTCTAGAGGCTCCAAGCTCCTTCGAGAATGAATACAAGTGGAGTGTCCTTAACCCTTTACCACACGCCTGTGGTTAACCAGCACCGTGTAGAACTTTTACACCGCTAGTGCTATTAAAGGTCACATGAATTTCAATATGTAATACATGTTTTGGTGGACTGTTTTGACCAGTTTTGGAAATTGTGGTAATTTTAAACTTGATTCCCTGCTTTTTTTTTTTAAAAACGCATAGGTAGAGTGTTACCACATCAGAATATAGTGTCCCTCTAACCTCAAGGCATTGTGGCAGTCTGATAGAGTGTCACATCAATCTGATTGATTTTAATGTGATGAAACAAAGGGGGAGAATTGAGACTTTGTACCCTTGATCCCCAGAGGATGAATACTAGTGAATATTGACCAAGGGGTCAGAATTCACCTCAGTTCATGACAGGATACCTCTAAAACTAATTGAAGTCATACATACAGTATTTGGGCAATAGGTAAAGTGAATTAGTGTATTTAGTGTAATTTTGATTTGATTTTCGATCTTACTGCAATATAAAACTGCTGTAGGGACTTTAATATCATAATATTCAGTATGGTACAGTATTTACATGTTTGCATATATTTACATTAACAGTATTGCCCATGGACAGGGTGGATCACTGTGATACAGCTGCAGAACAGCTGTTCTAGTGAGGGGAAATTCAGCTACTCAACAGCGTCTCTCACAAAGGAAAGGACAATTAGTTTGTTTCTACACATAAGGAAGGCAAGGTTATGTTAATATAGATAGTATTACAGTGCTATAGATTTAACAGAAAGTAGTATTTAAACTTTGGATTGGACCGGTGTAAGTTGTGTCGGTAGTATCATGTGTTTTACTTTTCAGAGTACAGTGCACTGCATACAGTGGCCTTTCCTATAGCATAATACTTACATAATTTGATTAAAAGTATGTCATGTCAAAATCCGATTTGTGAATGTTTTACAGCTGGTTTGAGAGTGCAGCCGGTGGCGTCAGCAGCAACCCTCTGCAGCCCTGTGCCATCAGATCATTTGTGTAACATGAGCACTGGTGTTACAGCCACTGGCCTGCTTCCATGTGACACAGCAGATATGTCTGAGCTCGCTGCAGATGTTGTGTTTACGATAGCGAAGCAAAGGGGATAATGTTGTGACTATCACAGGAATATCTGCTTATCAGGCTTCAGGCGAGCCACCTGTGAAGGGTAACAAACAGCTCCAGCACTAACTGAACTGGGAGGTTTCTATTTGGGGAAGGTATGATCCATGAAATCCAGTTTGGACAGTGAGAGGCCGCAGAGTGCAGTTAGACGCTGATGATTTCATGGATTGCATTAGGTTTAAAAAAAACATGCCCTTAACAAATTCAGCTTTCTCAGCTGACATAAATCTTGAAGCATGAATGAAGGAAGCTTATAGAGAGGGAAACATCATTCACAGGATTGGGATGAAAAGTTTATTTTTAACAATGAAATAGTATGTTTGCAACATAACACCTATTTTAAACTGATGACTGTCCTGTTGTAAGCCCAAATCTCCTACAGACTGAGTCATATAATTGTCATATAACAGGTTTGGCAGGTTTCTGCACAAAAATAGCATCTCTTAAATGGGCTGGAATACAGTCAGATGAAAGGTCTGAGTTTAATCTGACAACAGACTACTGTTACAGTGCCAGGTTTGGATGGTATTATCACAAAGTGTTTGGGACGAGCAGCTCCACAAGAGCTTAGCTGCGGGTGTTTATTGGTGTGTTTATTTTTGCAGTAAACATGCTCTGGGGAATTACAGTTCTAGGTTTACAATTTAGTTCACAGTCCCATGAGTCCTACAGGAGGAATATAAAATACAAACAACAAGCATCAGCCATCTGGAAGCCGCAGTGCATGAAGAAACAGTAGCTTTTTATTTCCGTCTACTGAGGCGTAACTCGACCATCAAAATTATTTCTTATAAATAAACTTTAAATTGCAAGTCTGAATACTAAAGGGAAGGTTATATCATGAGCATCAAGCTGAAAATTGCCTGAAATGCAAGTTTCCCATAACAGGAAGTTCAGTTTGTTGCAGCTATTGTTTTAGATGAAAACTGAGAGCTTGTTTCACTTATAGTATCTCATGCAGACATATATCTTAAATCTTTGCCCTGACTGGTCAGATTATATGAACCTTAAACTGACTCATATCAAAAGTATAGCACATTAAAAAGCTGCTATTTTTGTTGTTTTGGTCATCATTTCTATTGACTATTTGAAAACTTTGCATGGTGATCTGGGAGTGGTGCCACTGTTTTGCTGTAATGAATTTAACAGAGTAAGAAACATGAGTCAGACAATCAGGCTTTAAACAAGCCAACAGTTTATCCAGGTTATTTAAACCGCTTCCTTTGGCGGTGAAACTGAAAGTGCTTGCACATGAGAGTCAGTAATGATGCCTCATTGCACAGGAGCACAGTAAAAACTGAACCAGGAAGTCTGTGATGGACGTTTATGGACAGTTTAGGTAATCATTTTATTGTTCAGCTTTGTTTTCTCTTTCAAATAGTTAATATAGTTTGTTTACTCCCTTGTTGATCACCTGAGTGTTTCCTGCTCCATCTGACCTCTTTTTTAACAATGTATTGATGAGCTGTAATACTGAGATTTGACGTAGTGTTTTTGAATGATCCACGTGATGGGTGATGTGTTTTATGGAACAAACAGTATTTCCCTGTTTGACTGTCACATCTTTATTGCCTTGACTTTTGTGTATTTTGTCAAACGTAATCAAACCTTAGATGGCCTCGCTGTTTGCGTCTTTAATGCATGCTGACAGAAGAAGCTTCTCTCCCTCCATCCTCTCCCTCATTCACCCCGAACCCAATGCTTCAACGTTTTTTCTTCCGATTTTCATTATTCTCTCCATCTCTTTACATCTGCTCCTTTTGTCCTCCATCATCTATTACCTCCTCCTCCTCTGTCCGTCCCTCATCTCACATTTCTCTCCTCTGCTCTCATTAACCTCTTCCACTCCCTGAGGACGCCGGTGTCCTCAACTGACATTACTGTCTTTCAGAGGCTGTAGCAGGCTAAGTTTTAAAGATACAACAACCAAAGTACTGGTGTCATATGAAACTACACGATCTATGGCCTCCATTGGTATCAATCATGCTATGCTTGTTGGAACTAAGTAACGCTCCAAAGTTACTGCTATCTATCCCTAAAGATCCCCTGACCTCCCCAAAATGGACCCTTGGTAGGCGGGGCAGGAGTGGAAAAGGTTAATGAATAAGAAAGAATGCTCTCTTTTTATGCTGACTTCCTGTTTGTCTCTCTCTTTCTCTTTAGGACAGCTATCCTTAACCAGTCTCTTCTGTCTGTTCCTCTTAGTAATGTTTTCTTTAACTCGCATTGAAATTTTCAGTGGTGATTTCTTTAGTTTTTCAATCTGTTTGGCTCCAGCTCAGCTTTCATCCTGAAACTCTGCACTGCAGCCTTCGAATTTTTTAAGGTTACAGATTATAAAGAGTATACTGTAAAAGCATCCCTGGTCGTTTCCTGGTGTAACATGTTGCAGCTGAATGTAAGGTCTTGGTTGATCCTCTCATTAGCTATCAGGGAATGTGGAAGGAAGAGGATGGTGATTAGAGGGCCTGTTGTGGTCATCCCATGCCCTTAGTATGACCTTGTTTACAGCACACACACATGCACATACACACGCACATTTGTATTTCAAAATGTACAGCATAAGGACACATTGACATTATGCATTTCCAGGCCCTTTAACTCTCATTTTACACTACATGTCCAAATCCAGTTGTTGCTTATTCTATTTTTAACCCCAAAATCAGATCCTTACCCTCACACAACCCTTTGAAGAACAGTGTACCAGACAAAATGTCCTCACTCTTAACATCTGAACCATGGTCCACACAAAAATAGAAGTACAAGTGAAAACATGCACGCACACAGATAGAGAGACTGTATTGATATACATTTAAATGAATCAATAAAACAATTTCTGCTACTTTTTACAGCATCACACCACCTCTTTAATTGATCACATGCTGACACACCAACTGTTGGTCTTGTTTTTAAGTGCCTCATTTAATGTGTGTGAAATTATGATTATTGTTAAAAAATTGTTGATACTAATTATTATTGTACATTTTCTGTACATCTTCAGCCCCTAATCTAGACACATTGAATAGTATTAATCTTTCCATCTAACTCAAGATAAACCCTTTGAAGAAGTAGACTCCCACTCTGTTTACACCTGGCATTAACATGCGTCTCGGCTGATCCGGTCACAAGTCGACAGCACTAAATACATGTGATCAGTCAGACCACAGTTGGAATAGCCCACACATGTATATTAATCCTTAAAACATTTTTATTAGCCATTTAGGCGGCACTAAAAACAAATCTGGCGCTTGTCTGACTGGCTTAATAACTGTGAGTGGGTCCCTTTGACCTTCTTGTGGAAGTTATGTAGGCAGCAACAAAATCTGGACACAAGTGGTCAGCTCAAGATGCATAAAAGAGACAGGTGTGAACACCAATCTCTGTCAGCTGTCCATTTCAATCAGACGACCTCAGACACATGTTAACGCCAGGTGTAAACAGGGCCAAAATGTCTTCTTTCAGGTCTAAAACTCAAATTTGTCCTCACAATTATAGAAGACACCACACGCACCCAGGATAAATGTTTAGTTCAGGCTGACCCAGTCACTATGTCTGCTCTTTCTGTCACCAAGATATATTCTCTCCTCTCCTTCCCTCCCCTCCCCTCCTGCTGTGTTTATTGTTTTGGGGTTCGGCAGGATGATGCCGGGGCTTTTCCCACCGCACTTATGGGAGCTGACACCGAGCCATCCTCCCTCCTGTTTACAACTCATTATGACAGTCAGGCTCCTCGGGGACGCCTGTCTCAAACTCAGACCCATGAGGACAGGAGATGCAGCCCAACTGTCTTCTCTGACGTGGATGGAAATCATTAATATTTGACAACATATCTCTAATTTCCTCAAACTCGGCATGAGCACAAACTTGAATTGCAAGTGAATGTGGGTGTAACAAACTTTTTTTGCATTTTTTGATGAAAAGAGGAGAAAGTGCAGACCTACAGCATGGCAACGTAAAAGAGTCCTCTGTGATATAAACGATGTGGAGAATATTAGAAACACTTCTAAGTATCACACCATACAATTCAACAGCACTACATCCTCCAAAATGACCACAAAGTTGAATCGCTGTGATTCATTGCAGCAATGTTATAGTAGGCTGCTTTAGTTTTAGCTATATTTGAACCTAATAAACTGGCAGCTAAATAGAGAATTTGCTTTTTTTTCATTACTGTATCATAATAGTAACTGCTCAGCATTCCCACAGGGATCGTCAATGTTTTATCTAATCTAATCTTGTCTCTTATCTTTACTGCTGTGTCAGGCTCAGCCATATGGGAAAGTCTGTCATAAAGCTGTTAAATGGAGATGTTTTCTTTTCCATGAAGTTTGTCAGTAAAAGTGAAAAGCTGGTGTTATACACAGAGAAAGAGACCAATGCTGGGTTTTAATTGCACTATTATCGATGTGGCTGGTCAAAAACATGTAGCTAACCGTCTGGATATTTACCATGAGTGACAGTTATTATAGACAAGGATGGATTTGTACCTACAGGGTCCCCTGGGCACTGAAAGCCCATACACCCCCAACCACACACACAATTAATTTATGTTCCAACCTTATTCTTCATGTTTTGCCCTTTTCAAAAGGCCACTTCTTTGCTGGGATTTTGGTTACCACCAGTGCTGTCCACTTCCCGCTAGATGATCATTTTTCCCACACACTCATTGATGCAACCAACCTCCATTGTATTGCAGCCTGCTAACCAATCATCATATGCCTAGCCGTGATGATTGGTTAATAAAACAGTCAATCATGAGACTAAACTTTCTTGGAAACAACTATTATAATATTCCAATTGGATAACGTTGCTGTTGCTTGGAAACCTTGTAACTCCATATTTTGTTTTGGACATACTACGTTTCTGACACACATGCTCGAGGGCCCCCTGCTGCTCAAGGGCCCCTGGGCACTTGTCCACATTGCCCATATGGTAGATCCGGCCATGACTGTAGCTTTCTGTTGGTTTTCTGCTTTGCAGTTGTTGCACAGATCTTATAACAAACAAGTCTGGCACCATCAGGGAGTTCCATTAAGGAGCTGACTGTGTAGAAATAATAGTTAAATATTGATACGCTGGGTAAGAAGAAAACATCTAACTGATGGAGGTTGTTTTGGTGTGATTGGGTAGATCTTGGGCCCTGTTTTCATAATGATGCACAGTGGATGGCAGGACTTTATTCTGGCCCAGATGAAAAATGACAAAACGTGGTGAGATCACACACCTACTTCCAGCCAATTCAAGGCACATTTATTTGTATAGCACAATTCAACAACAATTTAAAGTGCTTTACATAAAATATAAAAGGCATCAAGACAGGATATAAAAGCAACACATGGCAACAGAAAAATAGATTTAAATACGATTAATAGTGTTAAATTGTGTTTGGCAGCCGAAGACAAGATGCTTCCATTTTTTGACAGTGACAGTGTGGACTCATAGCACTCAATTTGACTAACACTGTGAGTGCTATTTTAATGACAACAGCAACAACACATAACAGTGTCAGTGCAATGGCCAAAGCCTGTTTTGCATTTGAGAGTTGGGCAAAATGATGGTGATACTGTATGTCATGTCATGAAAGTGATATTGCACGCTGTCTATTGCACGCTGTCACGCAGATTTGGCCGAGATTTTATCAGACTTCTCTCGCATAGCGCGACATGAAATGGACCTGCAACAGATGATATCACAGTGTTTTTACCCCACAATTACTGTCTGCTTGCAGTTAGAGATGGGAGATTTGTTTACACAAAGTAACAGAGTAAGAAAGAGAGAGAGAGAGAGAGAGAGAGAGAGAGAGAGAGAGAGAGAGAGAGAGAGAGAGAGAGCTAGAGAATGCATTAAGGGAAGGTGAGCTTTAAAGTAAAATAGATGAAAGCTGAAACTTAACATCAATCATTCCTTATTTAATTAGGGTAATTGCTGAAGTGAAAATAGCAGTTCATAAAAACTAACGGGCTCACATTACGGTTACTGGTGATAGACAGTGTTGGCCAGACTGACACAATCTGCAAGGCATCCCATTGGAAATATATTAAATGTAACTCCTCAACTTCACTGCCTGCAACACAACAACAGCAACACTGGCAGCCCAACTGGATCTGTTATCCAGAGACTGCTGTGTGCATTTTTACAGCAACCCAATACACAATGAATGTAGTTACAAGTGTATGCAGCTGAAATTAGGTACTTTTGGCTTCAGTTACATGAAGCATGTGGGCCAGTTCACGACTAGTATTGATTGAATTTGAGGCATCTGTGATTCATCCGCTGTAGACAGGGTGTTATGTTCAAGTGCTTTGTCTGAAAAAAAAAGTGCACACGGCAAAAAAAAATCTATTCAATGCTATTTTTGTGACTTCACCACGGTGCATATCCAATTCAAAGGATGAGTTATATTGGTGAGATGACATGTTGGCCCACTAAATGTGATTAAAACTTAGGAGGAAAAATACCTCATGCAATACTTTTCATCCTCTCTATGTATATGAGCCATGACAAACAGAGAACAAACACTGATGGGAATTTACCCTCCAAACCATCTGTGCTTTCAGTCAGAAATGTGGAGGCGGCTTCATCCTTCTGTAGCTGTCAGTGACAAGCGGTGGAAGCTAACATCCACATTCACCTCTTTCCTCCGTTAAGCCAGACTGTCCCTGTCGTTCACTGCCAACTTATCTCTGACTGTCTCTCTGGGCCATGAGGAACAGAGCAACAAATTTCCTCCTCAAAAGCTAATTTAATATGTCCTCTGTGGTATTCTAGTGTTTCTGCAGCACCTGTTCAAGAAGATGAGTTTTATTTCATCACAAAATTGTCGGTGCGTGGAAAGCCTTTAGTGAAATAATCAAAAGCCTGTCATTTTGTGACATGTGGCTTTGATTCGTGAAAATTGAACCCATTTATATGTAAATGTAGAAAATGAACACTCGAAATTAGAGGTACAGGAGAAGTACAGTACTTTTTTCCAAACATCTAAGATATCAGGCACAATACTCTGTAGACTTTAAGCATTTGATCTATAGTACAAAACAGCTTCTGATAATTTAGGGTATAATTTTGTGACAATCCAGTGAGTGGGAAGCCAGACAGGGATGAGGTTCTTGCTTATTTGTTGTGTTAGAGTAAAGAAGCAACAAATGGTTGAGTTTATCATTTTTTTTAAATAAATGTGCATTGCTTTGGCCTTGTAATTGTGCTGTCTTGTGACATGTGCTCTTTCCTATTGTTCAAATGTTAACTGCCATTTCCTTGCCTTGGTCCATGTCAAGATAAGATAGAAGTTTTGAGTTTTGGGATGTCTGGATGTGTGACCACTGCCTTAACCTTATAAGTGTGTGTATCCTGAGGAATGCTCTCATTAACTACTTTCAGGGGTCTGGTGGCAACCAGGTTCCTGATTTGTGTCCAGATAAGTTAAAGACGTCGGGTCTTTGAAAGGGCAGGACATTGTTATAAGTGCCAGTAAATCTTTCATGGCTTAAGACCCCACTTTCCTGTGTTTGGGTGATGTGTGACCCTTGTGTGACATGACTTTCGGGTAATAAATATGGATATATGCAAATGTATTTCTATGTGGCAGTAGTCATAAAGGTTGAAATGTTTGACCAATCACAGATCATTTCTTTATTCCTTCAGAAACTGTAATAGATCAGGTTTGTCCTTTGCTTTTTGAAATTAGTTAGAGTCACTCTGTGTGTATGCTGTCTCCTTATTGTACAATAAGAAGTGTTTAAACTTCAACCTTGCAGGGTTATAATGTTTTCAGATAATTTCCACAACATTTGCAGTGGTGGCTTCTTTACTTCACTATGTACAGGCACATTTTGGCCAGACACATACATTTACTTTTTAATGGCAGAGGCAATGAACAAAGGTAACACCTGCACACTTACCTCAAGCTACAAAGTTTAATCTGGACAATATTTTGATACTACTTCATCGGGTCAGAATGTTTGGGAAAATGGAAAACACACCCATATTTATACATCATGCACAACAATAGGCTGGAATGCTTTACGGTGACAGGTGTGGTGCACCGTCCAACCCACCCTGCGTGAAAAAACATCTCACAAGGGATTAATAATTCAATAGAGTACATAGAAAAAAGCATGAATACAAAAAGCATAGTCCAAAAGCAATACATTAAAAGTAACAAAATTATGAAAAACATGCATCTTATAAATATTATATCAGATTCATCATCACATATATCAGAATCACAATAACATAAATGGTAGAGGAACAAAAATGAACAAGAAAGCGTCCCGTAATTTGCCTGTATGCCTGTATAGATATGCAACTCCAGATGTGAATTGTGCACCTAAAATCATATAAAAAATCAAAAATCAGGGAATCATGGACAATTAAACATGGAACTACATAACTGAAATTACAAATCTGTTTACTGTAGCAGGAAAAGCTCACTTTATGTCCGTTGTGTATTTGTGAAAACATAAAGACTCACAGTAACTGGAGCTCTCTTTGGCTTCTTTGAAGTTGACTTTAGATTTTAGTCTTCACCTCAGGGTTTCTGAGAAGGCTGGAAATATGATGCTTTGGAAGCAGTTTTCAGTCTGGTATTTTAATTTCTGCACAAAACTTTCTCCTAATTTCTTTCAGTTCCCTTCATACTTACATGTTCCTCCATTAGATTGTATCATTTTGTGCTTTTTTAATATAAATGTTTAGGCACATAGAGAAATATAAATTAAAAATAGTAATTGGATTTGCATTTTGCTCTCTCAAAATCAGGTCCTCACTATAGTACATGTTAACCAGTAATGAGACACTAAAAAGATGCAACTAGATATTGAAATGACAAATGGATCTTTTTAAAAAAAAAAATTTTATATTAAAAAGGGAAGTGAAATTAAAAAATGGAAATAGTTTCAATGGAAAAGTCTAAATAAACAAAATGTCACTGGAAATGGAAAATTTGAAAAATCAACATGGAAAACAGAGAAAAAGATCAAATGAAAATGTTGAATTAAAAAAGGCTGAAAATGTATGACATAAAAATGAAATCAGAAACATTTTAAAAGAAATGTCTGACTCTGTAACTACAACTTTAATTCAAACAGGACATCTTGAATGGTGGGTGGTGGTGTGGGGAGCATCATGGTTGTTGCTGTTGTTGTCAAGCAGAAAACTGCATCCCAACGTTGGTGGGAAAGGAGCAACGTCTGGATCTCTTGTGGACGGTCTGTGTTTTACTAGTCAGTGTCAGGGTCAGGGTCAGTGGCCACTTAATTCATTTAATTCAGGAAGTGGATGTTGTGATCTGATAAACTGGAAAGCTGCTGTACTATAAAGTCATGTTTAATTAGCCTCAGGAACAGTTTAAAGCAGTTTCAATTGGTGCTGACTGGATTAAAGTGAGTCAATCTCATCCTGGACTATAACTGAGCACTCAGAACCATTATCTGGCAATTTTTGGACAGTTACAGTATTTTACTGGTTAGCTGAATAGTGGAGGACAATGAGGCGGAAGAGTTGCTTTTCCACTACGGCCAGTCAAGCCCAACATACGTAAATACTCTCATGATAATGCAGGCAGAGCTTTCAATTAAAAAGGGAGTATATTCTTTGAGCAATTTGCTTAAACTCTTGAATGTTTAATTTGTTTACAGTAGATGTTCAGGGGTGAACAGCATGACTGCTGTACTCCAAAAGCTGTGCAGAATAAATGATGTTCATATTGAGTGAATTCCCGCTTTTCCAGTGATGTAGCAAAAAAAGTTCTGACAGAACCAACCATTATTTGGTAAAAAATGAAAAGTATTCTGCGAATGTCGTACACTGAGCTCAGACTTTGCCACATAGTGCTGCAGGGGAAGTATTGTGAAGCATTTTTGACATTGCTAACAGAAGAGGATCATAAAGACAATTTGTGGTAATCAGGTTTGCTTGGCATCCCCCAGAGTTGACCCACAGTGCAGTGAAAGAGACACATCATTGTTCGGCCCTGTGGAAAATCTCTTCTTTTTTACCAGGTATGAGTGGTTTGTAATGTCTGTAAACTGTGGCATGCTGCCTACACCACAACAATGTGGCTAGAAAGCAGGTCACAGCAGAGTCACAGTCAACAAGTGTCTTTTTGTGGTACTTCGAGGTTGAGTCCTGAGTGCGCCGGGATGGGTTTGCAGGGCTGAAAGCAAACAAGATCTTCATCCAGTTAGACTGATTGACTGCACCAGCTGATAAATAGTGTAAAAATTGGGATGTTCCACATGAGTTTAGGAACAACATGGATGGACCACACATAGAGGGGTGACAAGGCTCCTTAATGAACCTGTCAGCTAATGACTGTTTGAATCCGTGTCGTCATTATTTCTCACAGAGAGCATGAGAGACTTTTAAAGCTCAATAAGAGGCTTAAAGGACTGAGTAGGATTAAGGGGGATCTATTGGCAGAAATTTTGGCAGAAATTGAATATAATATTCACAAGTATGTTTTAATTAGTTTATAATCACCTTAAAATAAGATTTGTTACCTTTGAATGAGCCATTTATAGCTACATAAGGCTGCCATATTGCACCACCATGTTTCTACAGTAGCCCAGAATGGATAAACCAAACACTGGATCTAGATAGGGCCTTTCACCTTTTTTAAGAGTTTTGCGGCTATTGTAGTTCTCTCTCTTCATGCTTCGAAGGTGATCGAGAGTTGGAGGATAGCTATTCAGTTGGTTTCAATCTGCAACCTCACAGCTAGATGCCACTAAATCTTACACACTGGTCCTTTCAGACCACTGTTTACATCAGACCAACGAGCCAAGTGGTGTTACAGTAAAAAGAGTACAGACATGTTCAAGATTTTCATTCAAGTTACAGTGACTAGCGTTAGATTTGTCTTCTCTCACCAGCTTGGTGGTACACAAGCTGGCCTACAAAAACCACCAGAAGGCCTATGCAGCAGCCCTTAAAGAAGCCCGGTCCATCTACTACTCCAACATCATCAATAACAGTCCAGGAAATTCAAAACAGCTGTTTTCCACCATAAACTATCTCCTTAATCCCAAAAACCAAACCCATACAGAACCCACAGTAGAACACTGCAACAGGTTTCTTGCATTTTTCAAAGACAAGATAAATTCCATCCAGTCCCAGCTCTCAGGCTCCCCAGCTCCATTTCTGCCATCTGCTTGCCCTCAACCTGCACTTTTCAGCACCTTTGCTACAGTCACACAGACCGAAGTTGAGGGTTTCATCAAAAAGATGAAGCCCTCCACCTCCCCCCTGGACCCCATCCCTACAACACTCATCAAATCAAACCTGTCTGTCATAAGCCCTCTTATCACACAAATAATAAACCACTCGTTAAACTCCGGCCATGTCCCGCCCTCACTCAAAACTGCCGTTATCAAGCCTCTCCTGAAGAAAGCCAACCTCGACCCAGAATGTCTCTCAAACTACCGGCTCATTTCCCATCTTCCATTCCTGTCTAAAGTGCTTGAAAAAGCTGTCGCCGCACAGCTACAGGAACATCTACAACTCCACTCACTGTTTGAAATATTCCAATCTGGTTTCCGCACTGCCCATAGTACAGAGACAGCATTGTTGAGAGTTACCAACGACCTTCTCATCTCTGCCGATTCTGGATCCCCCTCCCTGCTCATCCTTCTGGACCTTTCAGCGGCTTTTGACACTGTCGACCACCATATCCTCCTAAGCCGCCTCCACACCGACATTGGTCTCCATCATTCCACACTGGACTGGTTCACCTCTTACCTCGCCAACAGGACAGAGTACATCAGCCTGGGCTCTGCCAGGTCCCAAGCAGCCCCTGTTACATGCGGTGTCCCCCAAGGATCTGTCCTAGGACCCCTCCTCTTTATTCTGTACATGCTGCCACTGGGTCGTGTCATCAGCCGGCACGGCATCTCTTTTCACTGCTACGCCGATGACACTCAGTTGTACCTCCGAACTGACCCCAACCTACGTTCAACCCCGGTCCACTCATCATCACCTACTCTAGCCCTCTCCAACTGCCTGGAGGAGATCACCATCTCCTTCTCTGGTCAAGACTTCCCCCTCTCTACCTCAGTTACCAACCTCGGTGTGAAGCTGGACCCACAACTTACCTTTGTAAACCACATCAAACATCTGTACAAAACCTGCTTTTTCCATATCAAGAACATTTCTAAACTCCGCCCATTCCTCACCTTCTCTGATGCTGAAAAACTCGTCCACGCCCTGATCTCCTCCAGGCTTGATTACTGTAACAGCCTGCTCATCGGTATACCCAACAAACACCTTCAGAAACTTCAATTCATTCAGAACTGTGCTGCCCGAACTCTGATGAAAACCCGCAAATACGACCACATCACCCCCATTCTTCAGAACCTACACTGGCTTCCCATAACCTCAAGAATCCAATACAAAATCGCCCTCATCACCCACCTTTGCATCTACAGCAACGCCCCGCAATACCTCAAAGACCTCCTTACCCCTCACTCATCCACCCGTAACCTCCGGTCCCAAAGCACCAACCTCCTCCATCAGCCCCGCACACGACTCCGCACCATGGGAGACCGAGCCTTCTGCTCTACTGCCCCCCACATCTGGAACTCCCTCCCTTAACACCTACGACAACCCCAGTCTGTCGATGCCTTTAAAAAAGGGCTTAAAACTTTTTTGTTCAGACAGGCTTTCCCAGGTCGTTCCTAGATGTTTTTATTCTCTTTCTGCACTTTCTTCTCCTCTTATAGCTATTCTTTCTTCTGCTGATTTTAATCGTGTCTGATTTTAATCGTGTCTGATTTTTCTCTTAGTCTTTTGTTTATTTTGTTTTTTTTGGTTTCTGTAGCACTTTGAGATTACTTTATGAAAAGTGCTTTACAAATAAAATGTATTATTATTATTATTATTTAACTGCTAACACTCAAACTTGGCGCCTAACAGGTTAAAACTCCCCTAAACAAGTTATATACAATCACACAGTGTAGATCTAAACAAACCAAATCTAATATGACAGTTATGGATTCGTTTCCACTGTGGTTTGTGCCAAAGAAAATGGAGTGTAGGCGTGATGACACCCTGGGGGTCACTAACACTTTTAATGAGGCTTAGTCACAAGGCTAAAAAAAAAAACCTCAATCATTTGGCTACTGGCTTTCAAGTATCAATGATCCCCCTAACTGAACTGCTCTGGGTTATTATGTAATGATGGCACTTGTAATGGGAAAACAGATGTGCTGCTGTTTAATGAGACATTCCTTTAAGCTCTCCTGTGACTTGTCAGTGTCTACTGTATGTATCCTCACAGTCTGAACAGGCCTTGTAAGCAGATAACTGCATGTAACACTGCCTTTAATACCGCCCGCTACTGTTTTCATTGTTTGCATTAATTCAGAGATTGAATGAGGCTGTGAGGTTATTGGATTAAAACTATATGTGTGTATGTGTGTGTGTTAGGGTTAGGGTGTGTTTCAGAGTGTGTGTGCGTGTGTCCTGGAAATGACCGAGTTGTTTTGTGAAGTGTAAGATGTGTGTTGACATGCTTGATAGTGTAGCATTACTGCCTTCCTGCTTCCACTGTTAGACTGTCAACAGGAATGTTTGGCACAAAGCCACGCTACACTCACCACTAGGACACGAAAACACACACAGACACACACACACACAGATAGACACACATGAACACACGCACACACACACATACACACACATATAGACAAACATTTGGTCTTGAGTGTAACTTAAACCTGATTTTTTATTTCATAATTTTGTCTATAATTTAGGATACAGACAGCCACACAATCTTCCGAACGGGGTAAATGATTTCATCAATGACCCTGGTGTTCTGGGTTCTGTTTTTTGTCAAATACAGGTCACGCTCTTGTTTATCTCGTCTTCCCTCCTGGCTCCACATTCTCAAGTGGTTTTTTTTCTGCATCAAGACCCCAAAAAAACAATTAAAGGTATATTCTAACACAAAATGAACCCAGTGATAGTTATAAACCTCAATATATTCTTTCATTTATGGTCTCCTCTCCATATATTGTACAACCACCTGTTATCACCAGAGCTATATAATATGATATATTATTATTACATAACAGAGAATTATTCTTGCCTGAATCAAGACTCAGTTGGCTGAAGCAGGCAACAGTTTTACACTAAAGTAATGTTAGTCGTACATGATTGTGTGCACTATTTACACCCTCTCATTACAAGACTTGAACTCATCCTCATCAAACCGTAAATTGAATTGACTTTGACACAAAATGAATTGTCATCAATGAGTCGACTTTGACTCGAAATACAGCTATGATGGATAAAAAAAACATCTTTGAAGTGTTGTCTTGCACGTCATATCTCATATTGTGTTGTTTATTCAGAGCCTTATTAAGAGTTTAGTTACCTGAAAGGAGTGTAGGAGCGAAGAGAAAGCATTGTTAGTGAAAGACATGGAGAAACATATTGGTTGGTACCATGTTGAGTGTGTGTGTGTGTGTGTGTGTGTGTCTGTGTGTGGGCGTGCTCGAGTGTATATTTGTTTTTGTATATTGTATATTTGTGTACTGCAGCACACTATGTGTAAAGGGTGTATATGTGTGTTACATATACACAGCTGTGTTTGTGGTATGTAACAGAGAAAAAAGTGTGCGCATGTGTGTGCGCGCGGGTGTGTGTGTACGCTGGTGTCTGCATAGTTGCCTTGACCTCCTCTGGCAGCAGATCAGACGCTGCTGTGTTACACCGGACGGCACAGAACAGGTTGATATAGGCCTCCATTGTACACACACACACACAAACACACACACACACACACACACACACACACACACACACACACACACACACACACACACACACACACTCCTAATTCCTAATAAACCTCTTGAACCTCTCTCCAGCTGTGAACTGTGGCCTCAAAGCTTCAGTTACAGTGTGTCCCTGCTACACTGTACTTTATGTATAAACCACTGTCACTTTTTTCTCTATAGTATAGAAGAGTAGCAAACCATGTGAAGAGATCTGTCAAATGAAATGGATAAATAGTCACCAACTTTAAATTACTACTATGTTAAATCTACAGCAAGAATTAGTCAGAGCAGTAGTATGATGATGTGGTTTTTTAAAGAACTTCCTCATTTGTACTCTCTTTGATGTATCATAGTCTGTCCATAGTGATGAACTGAAATAAACTTAACACAGTATGGTGGAGCTTCATCTCATCAGCTAATTATCTAGTTAAACAGTAAAACAGTAACAGTAAAATATGAGTCACTGATGAACACTATTAACTGAAACCAGGCCTTCAAAGCACAAAAACAGTCACTGGTATGGAAGGACTGATTTACAGTATAGGTAAAAGTTAACTGTAGCAGGAAGTGTGACAGAGTCCTGCAGGTGTGCAAAGGTGTGATGATGATTCATGCATTCAGTGTGGTTGTAAGCAATGAGCGATTATTAAAATGATAATAAAGCAGAAATTGAAAGCGTTGGCCCTTCCTGTGCAGCAACACATCTCAATGGGCAGCAACAGCACAGACATGAACACATATGATTGTTCTTTGCTATAGCTGTTCAAATAAAATTATGAAAATAAGTTCACGGTTAGTGTACAGTAAGAAGATACAAATGGTTTTGTTTGTGTTACATTTGCATATGCTCATGAAATTGTATGATTTTTCTGGTTTATTAAAACTTAGTCCTTATTTTTTTCCTCTTTTTTTGATGTTACAATAGGAAGGACACATTTTTGAGTGGAGCGAGGACTTTAATATGTACAATATATTCAAAAAGTACATCTAGTGCATCTATATTGTGCAAATTAGTTACCTCCTTATTACCTGTACTGTTATCCTTTTACCTACCAGTGCAGCTGGATTTATAGTTGACAAAAGGGGTTCACAGGAGTCCCACATAGGTTTTGATTTATAGATCTTGCTTGTTGATAGCACCATCTGCAATGTGCAATGTGGAATGCATGTATTTTACATAGTTAGGGCATATTGGTTTAATTATACTCTCTTTCATTTACTTGTGATACATAGTGACAGCGTGCTACGTACTTCTAGACTAGACTAGACTACTGCCATGCAATTGCCATGTTTACACTCATTCAGACCGGTAATCACAGTCTAGCTTGGCTATATGTGTGCTACTGAGCCCAACGTCCTTAATGTTCACTCTCACCACTCTTCAGAAACTCGTCGGCTCTCCGAGTAAAATCTGTGTCACTGTTCAGAAGGTAACCCCTTAACGCAGAAGTATGAATCCACCTCAGCTCTTTCATTCGTTCCCCGTGTGTACAAAACATTTACACTGTAATTTGGGGGCCATCGCCTAAAGTGTTACTCAGTAATCTGTAATAAAGACTCTTAATAGTATATAGGCAAAGGCAGACGTCACTGATGAGCAGCGACAATAAAACTAACAACATGTGTGCCTTTATTTTATTTATTTATTCAATCCTTTATTTAAACAGGTAGTCTCATTGAGATGTGGATTTCTTTTTCAAGAGAGATCTATGTACAGGACGTTTACACATACATACATTAACAGACACATACATAATTCACAGACATACATTAACACATTAAGAAAAATACGTGCAAGCATGACTGCCAACATGTAAGTACAACCTCTTAAAAAAGTTGGGATGAAATAAGAGAATCCACCTTTATTTTCTTCTGAAGATCATACCATTTGTGTGCAGTTTACCAAATTCAGTGTGTACAAGAGGTACAGATAGACTTCTTAAAATATCCTGAGACCTGACATATAGGTATTGTATTTGAATGTAATTGATGAACAAAGATAACTGGGTATTTGAGAGGAAACTGTAGAGAGATGGTAGTAAATGAGGAGAGAGAGATAGACGGGGCATGACATGAGCTTCACAGTTGACGTCTTAATTGACGTAATAATCAGTTATAGTACTGTTATTTATTTATTAAATCCAGAGGGGCACTTTAGTTAAAGAAGGCAAAGCTGTGCATGTGCTGTACAGTGAGCACACTCTGTAGGTGTGTGTAATTCTTCAGTGATTGTAATGGAGCCTCCTGACTGTTAAACAGCCTTCGTGTCAAAAACAGGCTAAATGTTTGCCTGTCTGTTTGCTGAGGAGCCGATCAGCTGTTTGCTAACTGATCCGACTGCGTGACCATCCTCCCAGGAGGACAAACACCAGCAGAGAGTTTGCGTGTGACGCTAATTAACAGAACAAAACACATTTCTGATGAGCTGATAAAGTTAACACATGTGAAGCAAACCCACATCACGCTGTCTTGGTCTTATTGCCTTGGTAAATAAAACCAGACTGACATTGTGCCCTTGAGCAACACATGCCAACATCTTCTGCTTTCAGCTGTCAGATAGAGAGTGGTTAAACTGGCTGGTTTCCATACGTGTTAATGCACACAGTCAGAATCACAACCTGCCCTCAACACATGCCCAGAGCAGAATGTAAGTGATAAGGTTGATTGGCAGCAGGTTTTGTTACTGGCATGTAGCTCTGCTGTTCTATCTAAAGAGGAAGTGAGGTCGCTCTGTTGCTCAGTGGTGACAGATGTGATCCCAGCTCTTTGATAGTGGAGCACCGTGACTGTAGGGTGAAATGGGGAGATACTGAATGTCATGCCAAACACTGGGATTAGTGTCTGATGTCTGTTTACTTAAATGTTCACTCTCAGAAAGTTGCTCGTGTTAAAAACGTCACGTCGGAAGAGGAAAGTAAGCTTAACACATTAACTCAAATACTGTCCTTAAGTAAACTTTAGAGGAGTGCTGTATTTCCTGGTTAGTAAAATATCAAAACTCACCAAGCTACGATGCTTACAAAGATGTTTACTTCACCAGCAGCAGATCATATGAGCTGTAGACAATTAACATCAATTATGTAATGGCTAAAATGCAACTTTGAGTGTTTTTTTCTGGTTAATTGCACTCACACAAGCTGTGCGTGTGTGTAAAAGTCAAGATAGATTTGATCAAATAGTTAATTTATTTGTCTGCTCAAATCATTTTCATGTTTTATCTACTTGTTGAATAATTCTTAGGCTAATGATGAAACTGCAGACACAATGTGTTCACAGATGTTTAAGTTGTATTTATAAAAACTTGAAAACAGAACTGAATTTGATTGGATAAGGATTCAAATTTGATACACAGATTTGGATTCACTGATTTGTTATCAAACCCCATCCCTTCACAAGAGTTACTAATGTTTGTAATTGTTATGAAAGAGTTTGCGCAACTTGTACGAGACAAGACATCTCTTACCTCCTTCCTTTCTTTTGAAATTTTCCTCTTTCCTTCCATCTTGACTTCTCTCTATATCTTTGCTTCTTTCATTTCCTCCATCCTTTATTCTGCCCTGCCTTGCAAAAGGATGAAAATCCCCAAAATTGGTGCCATAAAGCTTTCACAACAGTGAAAGTTAAGTCATCAACATAACTACTGTTGATGCCTTAATCAGCAAAATCAGTGAATGCAGGACTTTTACTTGTAATGGTATTTTTATACAATGAAGTGGACGCACATTTTAATTTTCAAATAATTTTCAAATCAGCAACGGGGCTACTTTAATATTCATTTTCATTATAAATGCAGCAGTAGAGAACTTGGGACCACACTAAAAGTTGTTTGTCAGTGGAATTTTAATATTAATGTACTTTCAAATTGGAAATCAGATTTCTTAATTTAAGTTGTTGCTAAATAATATATGAGTTGAATTAATTTATTCTATCTAATATATTGGCAAATCTGAACGTACCAATGCAGCATTATAGCGGCTGAAACTCCCAGAGGGAAGACAGAGTAGTTTATCTCCTAGCTCCTTCTCTTAACGGTTAAAAACAAACCACCTTTTTAGTCTTGATAGCATTCCTCAGTGAAACCTAGCGTCGAGCCAGTGTTGGCTTGTTTTGACATGTAAACTCCAGCAATGCAAACATTTTAAGAGATTTGAATGAAAAACAAGACACTTAACCTTCTACTTGACATCTATCCCAGTGAAACCATGACACAGGCATAACATGCTGATACTAACTAGGCAAACAAGTCTTTTTAGGGAAATTGTAAGTTGATACACTAACTTCAATCTCCAGCTGAGACATTTCTGGTGAAGAACAAATAAACCTTGAACTGTCAAATGTCTGCATTGTGATGATGTGTGATAACAGATTAGTAGAGTTGTGACCCAGTTCTGGTTAAGCATATCATGGGTGTTTCCCCCAACAAAGAGTTATTTGCAAGGTCACCATAGAAATGACCGCACTTCACGTGTGTGTGACTGTGTGTGTGTGTTTACTTACAAGCTTGTGTAAATGACCACGTCAGCTCTGTCACAGTTCCTGATAATGGCTTTACCCCACACGTCAGGTGCTGGGAATACATCTTAATGAGTCAGAGTGGAAGACAAACAACTTAGGATCTGTGATGCATTTATCATGCTGTCATTAATGTGTCAATAAACATAAATGAACAACCAAATAAATACATTTTATCATATCATAAACATTCCTTGTTGTTGCTTTCAGTGGGAACCATGTAAGCAATGTGTAGTCTTACACAGTGACAATCTCAGAAGACAAAGGCATTATTATCTCTGTTTTAAGCTTTTTTTGTGATTTTAGCCAGTCTTGTCACTTATGGGCAAGATTTTATTAAAATGTCCTGTGTATACTCATGGTCCACAGTTGATGGTTTTGGTTACCTTCCTGACCCTTCCTCTAGCACCACCATCAGGTTAATTTAAATTTTTGTACAAATGTAAAATGATACCATTAAATTTACAGAGCACAGTCATGCTCCCAGAAGGATGAACTCTCTCCATGTGGACACTGCATGAAGTTTTCTTTAGCACAAATCCTCACGACAAATGATCAGCTTTATATGCACGGTTTCAAATGGCTGGATTGGCATAAGATTTGTGTGGTATGTTCATGGTCCTCAGAGAGACTATTATCAAATATAAAGGACATATTACAATTAAAGGTCAGATTATTAACTTTGCACACAAAATAACTAAAAGCCAGACTGAAATGAAAAAAAATAATAATAGACTGACATTCATGTCTATTTATTTGAGCATTCATGCCCCTCAAAGGAGGAATCCTCATGTTATGATATTGCATGTAATGTTTAATATGATAATATGAATAAGACAGCCTATTGGGGTCGATTTGGAGGAATTTAAATGTTCAGTTTTTTAACATAATAAAATGATATAGCTGAATATAATTGTGACCTCTTTCTTTTTTATTTGGTGATTTTCCCTTCTTCTTTTCAACTATGGTGGTCATCAGCCAACTCATACTAAGTCCCTACAGCAATGTTTGTTAATGTTGATATCATTTCATTTTCTTTCTTTAAGCATGTCCATCATAAAGTGTGTGAAAGCTGTAGCGTCCACTTGGCTCTACGGGCTTCAAAATCTTCACACTTATTTCAGAAACTTTTGATCTAAGAGGAATGAAAAGAAGCTGAAATATACATAAACTCTGGACGATGGCTGTTCGCAGGGCTTAAGAACATATTTAAGTGATGTGATTGAAAGCACATGTGAACTCATAGCAGCGATAGGCAAAAATGTCAAGGCAGTCCAAGATGTATAAACAGAAGACAAGCTTGGGGTGGAAAGTGAAAAGTCGAGGAGTGAAATAGAAACTTAGCTCCCATCCTGCTCTCACTGCTGTACATGAATATTCAGGTCACATTCACATACTGTTTATCATATGTCCTGGACTCTCTGCTTGTACTCTATACAAGGTCTTTTTGTCCCTGGACTGTGTGTCAGCATATTTTGTGTCATCATAAAAGTTGTGAGAAAGTCTCTCTACGAGTGTGCTACCAAAATAAACTCCTGCTTGCTTCCTCTCTTTGCCTCTTTATTCCACTTCTGAGTCAGTCCATTTTTTTCACACTTTTCTCTGAATGTTCAGGCAACACAATTCAATATAATAGAAGAAATGTATGTATGTATGTATGTATTGAGGGTGTGCTCGTTCCAGACAGTTTAACCCTGAAACCCAAAGTTGTATGTTAACTTTTTTTATCATAAAGCATTGTGTCTCATGTATATCTCTATCTCTCTTTCTCTCTCTTGCAGATTCAAGAGTCAGGAACTGCGTCAGAGTGCTGAAGCTCGCCAAAGTCATTCCTGTGTTTTAGTGAAAGCATCCCTGAGGAGTTTTATGTGTCATCAAGACCTTGAGGCACACCCACCCACCCCCACACACACACTGATGTTCAGCCTCTCCCTCTCACAGTAGACCTGACAGACCTCTAATCTCTAAAAGATTGATGAGGTCCTGTCCAGGCACAGGAGGCCTGGCGCAGCGTCGATAAGGCAGCTTTCATTTCACCACATTTTATCCCTCACTCCTCCCTTTCTTCTCCTCTACTTCTCCATACTGAGGGACATTGGAGTTGGCTTTGAAGTTTGAGAGAGGATTATGACACACTGAAGCCCCCTGGGCGAGAAGGACAGTGTTATAAGAAAAGGGAACCATGAAATGCCCCGGAAATGACAGTTCTGTTTTCTTCTGTTGCTCTGCGTTGGACAGCTGTGTGGTAGCCGAGGAGGACGCTGGACTCAGCATGTCACTGTCAAACTGCTGGAGCTGGGATATAGTGAAACTACAGAGAGACATGCAGAGCTGAGAGTAGCTTAATACACATCACATACCTGCACACATACACACGCACACACACACACTCAGTGCTCCACACAAGACCATGTGCAACATCTCCTTCTGTAATGTGGACAGTAAGGTGGACCAGTTCTTCCAGCCCACGCTCTACATCATAGTCATTGTTCTGGGGCTTCCCACGAACTGCATGGCCCTGTGGGCTGCCTACATGCAGGTGAGGATACACACATATACAGCACGTACACACACTCCCCCTTCCATCAACACCTCATATTAATGTATGACTCTAAAATGATGGTTTCCAATTTGGAGTTCTGATAGCAGGTTTTAGTTGAAAGTTGCAAAATACCTTGGTTTGTAAAGCTTACTATCTAATGAATCTCTTAAGAAAGCTCTTATTTTTTATTTGAGACAATGCAAAAACTCAGGTAGGCATTTAAAGAAATAACATAAATAATGCATCTGGCAACAGTTTTATATCAGTTCTTTCAATATCAGTCTTTTTCAGTTTCTGCTCTCCAGTTATTTGTGTTTTTTTAAACAACATTAAAAAGCTAAAGCTAAATTCATATTCAACATGGAGATGACATTTCAGTAAGCTGATTCAATTCTGGTCCAAATTAAGAAAAGTGTTTTTTGAGAATAACCTCATTAGCAGTGGAGACTTACTTTTGTACTGAAAACAAAACAGTTCAAACAAGCAGCAGACTGAATGGTAACACGTATGAGTGATGTGTGATGCACGTAAAATAGAAAAACACACAACACTGTCTTCACTGCCCTGTTTAATCTATGTCTGCTGATGATTTCATGGATGGTGATACAAAAACAAAAGAGCTATACAGACAATGACTTTCATACTGAACAAAACGCAAGTAAAGTGATTCATAATTTGTAAATAATTTAGTATGTGAAGCCTCTTCACTCTCAGTACAGGACTTGTAAAGTGCTGCATGCAGTTAACAGCTTAATGGAAACTGCAAAGTCAATACCAAGAAAGATGATTCAACAGTATTAAGGAACTGCACTTTTTCTGTGAAATAAGAGATGCCATTTACATGTCCGACACTGCCAGCTACATACTGTACAGTCTCCAGCACATCAGGGAAATTCAGCATTGAACATTTCCAGTGTTTCTCACAGACTGTCAGTTTGCTTTGGCAACAGCAGAAGGGATTGTTATTGATTTTTCATTCAAGCAAGTTCACTAACTCATATTTTTTTAAGCACTAACATGATTAAAAGTGAGTGACATTTCAATGCTAGTTTATTATTTTGTTTCCATGTCAGCATCAGGGCCATTTTAAACTTTCTTCATTCAGTTTGTGCACGCATAGATTCACCATGACCCGGCAGAGCACAGGTGCACTGGGTCATTTTATGATTATTGTAGTTCACAAACAACCTCTCAGTGATTGGCAGCATAAGTGTATTTCTGAGAACCATGAACTTAATTAATGACAACACCTGAACTGAATCCAAATCATGAACACACTTGACATGCTGCTTATTTATCAGGCGGTTCTGTCTAATTACTAATATTGCAAAAATAATAATTACTGTAAGGGATACAGAGCTGCCTCAAAAGTACTGACAAATAACAATTTAATGGGAGATATACAATGGTCACGGCCAACTGCTGTACAATATTTCCATTTACAAGCCACTGCTGTGGTTGTAAATCTTTAAATTGCTAAAAAAAACAAGGGCACACATTTGTTTTTAAGGAAATGTTCATCAGTATCAGACACTAATCATCAACAACATATTGACCAGACGTAATCAGCTTTTCACAAACTTTGCATTTGTTCCATGTGTTGACATTGAAGAAGCCAATGTATGTGCATCTGATGGAAATACTCACCTCATTGACTCCCCCTGACTGTTCGATATAATAATGAAAGCCTGTCCTTTCATAATTCACAGGTGCGCCAACGTAACGAGCTCGGCATCTACCTGATCAACCTGTCGGTGGCTGACCTCCTGTACATCACCACTCTTCCTCTGTGGATAGACTACTTCCTGCAGCATGATGACTGGATCCACGGTCAGGAGAGCTGCAAGCTGTTCGGCTTCATCTTCTACACTAATATCTACGTCAGCATCGCCTTCCTCTGCTGTATATCGCTGGACAGGTATCTGGCCGTGGCGTATCCTATGCGCTTCGCAAAGGTTCGACGAATTAAAACAGGTATGTAGAGTTCATGATGGCTGATAACTTTTTGTCTGATATAAAACATCCATCTTTAAACAAATCCACATAAAAACAAATGATTATACTTTAGGTAACAGCATCCTTTAGATATGATGCTACATTATAAAATTGATTTATACTGCATTCATACATTTGATTTAAACTGGAGTAATGATCTTAAGACTACATCCTAAGATAATTACTCACAGCATTATTAGGTTACTTCATGAAATATAGAAAAGACACGACAAGCTTGTTTAAAGAAGCGATTGTGTCTTATTAGCTGTGATGAATTAATCTAAAATAAAAGAGAAAAGTGACTAAACAAACTAAAAACGCAACAGTCAGTGCTTTTACATCTGACACATACTGTGTCACATCCTGTTTTTACAGGATCAAGATATTCCATTTGATGAGCCACGAGGAGATGTGCGTCATCATATCTGTCTTTCCCTAACATGACAGGAAATTTAACTTCATTTCAAAGGAAGCTGGATAGAAACTCTTATTAATGAAAATCTGAAACACCATTTTATTTTTTTTCAAAAAGATAGATAGATAGATAGAAACAGATGGTATATAGGCCTACTGTTAGATGAAATAAATAGTTACTTGGGTGGATGCATAATATCATTATTCATCAATCAATCAATCAATCAATCAAAAGTTAAGAAATCTGTGTTGGACTGTTTAAAGATCTGAAATTCCAAAAGTACCCTATTTCTTGAAAATATAGTACAGTATTCACACATGGTAGATGGATTGAAATTAATACAATGTGTATTTTTTTTCTCTCTCCTCTTCGTTTCTGTCCTTCCCTGAACTTCCTGCAGCTATCGTGGTCAGTGCCATAGTTTGGATCATCGAGATCATTGCCAATTCTGCTCCTCTCTTCCACGATGAGCTCTTCCAGGATCGCTTCAACCACACATTCTGCTTTGAGAAGTACCCCATGCAGGACTGGGTGGCAGGGATGAATCTGTACAGGACATTTCTTGGCTTCCTCGCTCCCTGGACAGCAATGTTAGTCGCCTACCGTGGGATCCTAGCAGCAGTGCGCTGCAACGTGTCAACGGAGCGCCAGGAAAAGGCCAAAATTCAGCGGCTGGCGTTGAGTCTGATCCTGATTGTTTTGCTCTGCTTTGGACCATACCACGTCCTCCTCCTTGTACGGAGTGTCATGTTTCTAAGGCAACCATGTGACTGTGGATCAGAGGAGAGCTTGTTTGCAGCATACCATGTTTCGTTGGCGCTGACAAGCCTCAACTGTGTTGCTGATCCCATTTTGTACTGTTTCGTCAATGAGGGGGCTAGGCATGATGTTGGCCGAGCCCTCTCAGCATTACTGTCTGTAGCCTGCCAAAGGGGTTCTTCTTCCTCACCATCGCACGGCGACATACTCAACGCTGGCTCAGTGACAATGGAAACGCCGCTGTCTGCAAAGAAACAGCCATGTGTTTATGCTGATGGAGGCAAAACAGGCAGCTACAAGACAGAACTGGTGGCTCTGAAGGAGGAGTGTCTACAGATGACCATACTCAGTGTTAGGAAGTGACTCCTACCTGGTACATTCAGTAACAGGTCCAAACTGATCAGCTCAGTGGATGGAGGAACCTCCCAACAATACAAGGATCTGATTATATCCGGCCTGACAGGCTGAAATCAGATGCATTCATGTGGCTGTAGGCATTGGGTTAAAAACTTCCACTAAAGGCACCTCACAGTACCCAGTCAGAATTGGACTGAGATAGATGACATAAACAAGACATATAGTCTGTAGCCGCAGTAGAAGCCTTTGTGAGGTTGTCACACTTATACACCAGAAAAAAATGTTAGATGAATGAAAAAAGGAGAAACTACTTTGCTATTGTTAGATCCTTTTCACTCATGGGGCAAAAACCTAAAGTTGTATTGCAAATCAAAAGGGTTTATCCTCTGCATGCTGGCCAATTTAGGACAACTCAGACTGACAACTTGTCAGGCTCAGTTCTATGTTTCTGATTTGATTAAAGTGTCATCATTTCATGCCGCAGTTTGTCAGCCTCTGCACAGCATGCTAACATTAGTGCAGCAAGGCTAATAAGGATTCAGTCATCCGATGAAGTGTTGGACCTGAGGAAGTTCTGACTTGTGGGTGATGCTATATGAAAAGTCAGGGGACCACCACAGTCATTAGGATTCAGTGTGTGTGGACCGTGAATGCCTATAACAAATGTTATGCCAATCCATTTGGTAGATGTTGAGGTATTTCAGTCTGGACAAACAGATTGATGGACCAGCTGACAGGGATTCATGTTGCTAGTGCGACTAATAAGGATCTTATCAACGCAACTTGACAACTTGGATATAAACATTTCCCTACTGTGCCACGAGCCATTTGCAACACATAGGAAGATATCCTTGAATATTTAATGAAATTATTTAAACCAACCACATTCTGTGTGGCTGATTGTTGTTGTAAGCATCTTTGCATTCAGACTGCATGGGGACCCAGCTGGTTAAGGGCTGCTGTAGAAGACAGGGGTTTGACACCCAACTGCACCACTGTGTAATATAAGAGAAGAGCAGAAGGGGAATACAAATATTGTAGATTACTGGTCAAACATTTGTAATGCTTGTTGGAAATGTCTTTCATTAGGTTTTTTTGAAGGAAATGCAATGGGATGAAGCCTTAAGAAGTACCTCAGCTCAAAAACAGTGATAGCAAGAAGGCTTAGAGCAGAAGTGTCTTTTTTTATGTAACATGAGCCATGTTTTTTCTTTTTCTTTCATTTTTACCACACGCACCAAAATGATCGGAACTCCACTGAGATGACAGAGGGAATCTGAAACACAAATACATTTGGGCTTTGGTTATTTCAGCTGCATTACTGTATGTCGGCAGCATGGTGGAGTGGAAAAATAGTGTCATAATACAGCGAAACAGATTAAATAATTATTTTGCAAAAGGTGAGTGCATGTAGCAGTTGGCAGTAATCATTTAAGTATGGTGATGCACATTCTGGAGATATAAAACTGACAGATTTTACTGAAACTGTGCTGGTAACCATCTCTCAACTTCTACAGACCCAAACTACATGCATAGTTGACCTGATACAGTTTACATTCCTCTATCAGACAGATGCCTTTTAGCTTAATCTGTCCTGAACTTCTTAAATGACATGGAGTGCATTGCCATTGCTATTTCCCATTAATATTCCTCACCAGGCACTTGTCACACTGCACAAATATTTAATCTCTGTGTTCCCTAAAGTAGCCAGATTTTATACATTTGCCGTTGATTCAAGCACCAGTGCTATCTGCTAACATTGTTAAGTATATTAGGGTTAATGTCAAAATTGTAAACCAAAGTCATCAGCCATGAGTGGAAACATTGTGGCAGCATTCAAAATTGTTTTTATAGACATATTTAAAAAAAACAGCCATTATAAAGTTACAGCATGCAAGATCTGATGTTCTTAATGTACCGTAAAAACTGGTGTATAAGATGCATCTTTAACGCGATTTTTTTTTTCATTTAAAAGTGGGGTGTGTCCTATACATCAGTAAAATGCTGAAAAAGGTTGGATCTGGATATGATCATAGGTCTGTAAAAGGCTGTCCACACTAAGAACAATAACTATTACTATAAAGATAATGATGTGAGCATCCACACTGTGAACTATAACATCTTATAAAACCAGGCGGGTTCACTAGGGAGTGCTGATTCAATGTGTTGATCAGAAGTATTTCAGACAATAATTCAGGACAGCAGCAGATGTTGAAGCGCGATATGCAAAAGTGCAACCATTAACCATTAACCCGACACACTGTTTCATGTGTGTTTTATTGCATTTCAAATAAAAGTAAATTGGAAAGTTTTGGAGTATAAACGTATGTGTTTATAAATGAATAGTTACTGGTGCATTCAAATAAACCAGTCTTTAATAGGAAAGCGTTTTCCCCAGCATGAGGTCCCCCAAAATTGACTGTGTCTTATACACTGGTGCGACTTAGACACTGTTTTTTACGGTTAATATAAACTGATCAATTGAATCCGCCATCACTGGAGAGCTGCCATATTTTGTCACACGTTTACTACTTTCTGAAGTCATAAAGTCAAGTCAGAGTTGTATGATATCTGCAAAAATAGAAAAAAATCTTGAAATATGTTAACATCCTGTGCAAGTGACATTACAATGTCCATCTCACATTTCCTAGTTGATTGTTTTAGAGTAAATTCAAAAGAAGATGACCAATCATAGCATTTCTAGCATTTATAACAGTTGGGATCCTAACAGATCGTGGCAGCTACAACTAAAAATCAAATACTGTACATAAGGAAAGTTTAGATGGGCTTTTAAAAACTGCAAACTGAACACAGCTTGCTAAATCACCTTTGTAGCTGTAACAATTCCTCTGTTTACATTATAGATTGTTCTTTTCTATGTTCAGAAATATACCAATTACATACTGACAACACTGACATACCCTGTCATTTTATGGACATATACAGCTAGTTTCCACGTTGCAGCTCTGTTGTTCAACCATTTTGTTTTAAGGATGACAAATGTTTTGGAAAGTGTAGGCAGACTGTCAGTGTTGTCCTAAAGGCTGCTCTGTGTGTGCGCCGTTGCTTTTGTTTTACATCCGTGAGTCAGTTTGATAAAGGAGGTACCAGGCTTCATGATGTGTATTCATTCATCAACTGTGTCAGTGACAAATAAATGATGTATGAAAATTTGCATCCACCTGTGTTTCTTTGTTTTGACCTTAAAACTGAAAAAAAATTAACAATTATTATGAAACACTTGGTCCTATGTGCAGATGTATGAAAGTAGGACGGGTTTGAATATATATCTCAATCTTTCTTTTCATTCTTGACATGACTACTTTCGTCATTTTGGTGTAGAGCCGAGTGCAACACCATAAATGACTTTGAGGACAGAGTGTTCAAAAAAGTGTGCCCCATTTGTACGATTTATCACATCTAACTCTTCACTATGACGGTAAGTGTTTTTAACCTGCCTTTGAGTGCAGCCTTTTAGAATACATTGGTATACCTTTGGTATAAACTGTTTTGTCTTTAGAATATTTTCTAACTACTTTGTTTGAAGCATGCTAAGTCCTTAAGGGGATAGTTAGAATATTTGGAAGTGAAGCTGTATGAGGTAGTTATCCATATTCAGTGGCACTCCCCCAGTTTGGAGAAGCAGTACCAGCACGGAAGATAAGCAATGTACTGCTGTGGACAGGGCAAACAGCAAACTGTATTTTAGCCACCTAAAAAAGGCAGTGTAAGTGCACGCTATATTTAGAATATTTTCACTGCCTTAGCTTACCATCAGACAGCCCTTTTGTCTGGCACTACATTTTCTTAACCATAAGGACTACCTACAACACCACTTCAAAAAATTCTAAACTATCCCTTTAAACGTACCTTTATCGAAGGATTGACTGATCAGAAAACAGTAATGTGTGGTTCACGTGCAGAGACACAGAGGTGAAACAGCCACAAAACACAAACATTTGACCAAGAACTCCTGTTGTTTGTACCTGCAACACTGCAGCTTTTTCTCGTAACCGTGTTCTCTACGTAGCAGCAGAAAGAGCAGGTCTGGGATGCTGCCAACACAAAGTCACCCTCTTCACTCATCACTTTGTCCTGTTCTGGACTCCCACAGGCTGTATAGATAATGAATAACATGAAGGACACACTGTATAATCTGTAGATGTGTGTCCACGTATGCATGCATGTGTCTACTTACAAGAAGGGTACTGTACTTGTGCATTTATCTTTGACAAAATGCGTGTGTGTGTGTGTGTGTGTGTGTGTGTGTGTGTGTGTGTGTATGTGTGTGTGTGTGTGTGTGTGTGTGTGTGTGTGTGTGTGTGTGTGTGTGTGTGTGTGTGTGTGTTTGTAAGTGTTTCCTTTCCACCATTATCAATCTTATTTTTACTCCCTGTTCTCTGGAGGCTTCACTGCATGTGTGTATGGAGGAAAAAGAGTGAGTGCACACACACACACACACACCTTTCGTTTTGTTCTCGGGAGGAGAGACAGGACATAACTCGCTCTATCTTGCTCTATCTCTGCGGGAACAGTGTCTCTCGCCCTCTACGCTTCACTGGTCACCTCTGCTATAGATCTAAATATAGCAGCTCACCAGAGGCCATACTGTCATTACCAGCTGCTCACCTGATCATAAGAGTGATTTATTATCAGGTAAGGAAACACCTCAGGGACATAAAGGATGGTTGCAGTGCAGTTTAGCACCAGAGGTAAAACTGGAGCATACAGTATAAAGCTAAATGTAACTGAAAAACTGTAACAGTTACTGAGTCTTTATGCATAAATAATTCAATTTAATTCGGTAGTTAAAATTTAAATTGTAAATCAGTAAGATACTCATTCCTTCAGTGAAGTTATTGCACTTTGAACAAGCTGGAGGTTTTTCCACAGAGACATGCAATCAGAAAAAGATGCTTCAAGCATCAAATGAAGCCACAGTTACCCACTGATGAATTGAACTCCCTAAATGTGATGATTTTGCACTTTTATTTGATATTGTAGCCAGCAGATTAATAATTAAAACATTGAGTAAAAAAGAAAGAATGCAACATGCATCAATTACGTTCATTGTAAAAGATGTCAGTAACTATTTACTTTAAAAACAGGAGTTAATTTCATATATAAAAAAACATGAGTTTCTGTTTACTCTTTAAATTCCAAAATTGAACAGACCATACAAATATACCATGTGAAATATTTAAAAGATTCAAAGAGTATAGTTGTATTATTGTTGCATGTAAAAAATCTAAAGCATGCAGTTTACTGGCCAGTAAAGCTATGTTGGTATCTTACATAATGTTATTATGAAGGGCATTTGACAGAGCACACAATGGCTTTTTTATCTTTGTGTATAGGTCCCCTTCCAGTTCTCCATTAAAAAAAACAACAGGGATTTAAATTTAATGTGGGTTTGTTTGTTTGCATAAACAATGCATCCAACTTATCCCAACTTAAAGAGTGGCTTGCCTGCCAAAATCATATTAATAAACTGATTCAACATCTGATATTGCCCTAATATCAAAATGAACGTGTTCATTCAGGTATTCAAAACAAAACAAAAAAAACAGTTTGATGTTTAAAGATAAAAGTATAATGGTAGCCTACTTGAGTTTGCAGTAAAAGACAAAAAGATAGTTAAGCCAAGACTTACTCATTTAAGTGCCTCATTGTACATAAATCCTTCATCTCGACAAAATGAATTCAGTTTCAGTTTTATGATAACCCCATTGAGCACTTGGTGAGCTGTTTATTCCTCCTACAACTGTGACCAATGTGACCAAGAATCCCTTTTTAAGATGCATGTTTTAATCTAATTGGTAAGTCATTCAGTCGTATTTCCATCCTGGCAGAGGAAGCACATCACCATCGCCTGATGAACAGTACCAGTCAAAAGTCTGGACACTCTCATTGAAGTGAATGGGAAGGTGTGTACAAACTTTTGACTGGTACTGTACAGCGCATTAACCCTTTTTTAAAGCTAAAAATGACCTTCAGTTCACAATTAGACTTATATAAAGTCATAAAGCTTCATAGGACAACAGATATAATCTGTTGAGTTGAGTTAAATGTCTAAATAAAAGGAGTGATGGTAAGTTATGGTGAATCTATATCTGAAAAAAATGAAAAACGTTTTTTATATCTGTAACAATTAGAAAGTTTTTATCAATGTTAGAAAGAGCTCTCAAAGTTACACTGAGAAAAAAAATGCTGAAGTAGTTTTTCTTTAAACTAAACTGCAACTTGACACATTTTTGCCAAGCTGTAATGAAGCGAAACACGGTTTGGGTTTTCATTTATCTTCATTCTAATACATCATGAAGTGCCTGTGGCTGCTGGCACAGCTTAGTCTCATCTTATCGCTGTTATTATTGTTGCTGGCATTCTAGCTTTTATCAAATCGACCTTCTATTATATTCTGTATTGATTGTAGTATTACCAGCACTTTTAATATATTTGTCTTTATTGTGAATATTGTTTATATGTTGCCTTGCTGTAAAAAAAAAAAAAAGTTTATATTAATAAAGATGTCAACTGAACTGCTGTGAATCAGGAAAACTTATGTTTGTGTTTTCTTGCTTTGAAAACTGGCAAACATAAGCTGTGTACAGTAAGAGATGCTTTGTTTGTTAAATTGTGTAATCAGAGGGTATTAACAGTTTCATTTGATTAACGCAGGTATGTGTACATGGGTCCATGGGGTTTTTCAATCACTGATTGTAGGTCAAATTTATTACAAAACCTTGATTTGATGCAGTTGTTTTTTTCCATCAACAATATTTTTGCAGGTTGTAGACCACAAGTTGATTTTAGTTCTTATCTTATTCTGCTTTACACACACTATCATTGGCCCTGTGCTCCCATCCAATCCCCAACAAGCCACACTCCTTCAAACAACTCCATCTACCAAGTAAGTGGATGCAGCTACAAGACAGTGAGCTGTAATGCCCAATCTTCACAGCTTCATAACCACACATTTAGTGATTAATGCAGTGATTTCTATATTTATTATTTTGATATGTTTTGTCGTGTCAAGAAGTCTCGTACTTTGGTTGTTCAAAAGTTTTTCAGAGTCTCAAAAATTACCAGGAGTCTTCAAAGCTGAGCGCAGTAGAGTTTTTATTGCCGGCAGCACAACCCAAGACCACATACACAGAAAAGGTCTATGGAAAATGATCTAACATTGAGTATTAGGTGTCTTCTTTTATACCCAAAAACTGGGAGTGGAAAATACTCAACTCCTCCCATGGCCCCTCCCCTCCTGATGTTTACCTTTTTACATAACAAGTATGCTGCTGACACGATTATACAGTTTTTTCTTCCAAATACACCATTATGTTTTACTTTGTTTGTCATTGATTTTTTTTAAACTATGTTTCTTCTTTAAAATATAACATTATGTTTGGTTTTTCCTCTTACTCCATTTTTTAAAAATAATGTGAAGTGATGAATATATTTAGATGCACCTTTTACACACAGTTGGATTACATTTCACATCTGTGAGATTACAATACAATACAATACATTTCAATCACTAAGTGCACATCTAATCATCAAATCAGCAGGTGTAGAATAAGCTTTTTCATTTACTTGATTACACGTTTCATTTGATTCAGTCTTCATTAGTATTACTTTTCAACGTTAATTGTTGCATACATTAAAATATTATACCACAGTTTTAAAAACATACAAAAAAGTGAAGGTGATATAAATGTAGTCAAAACATACAACAAAAACACATGAACATTAATAAATCATGAATTGAATCAGGTGAGGTGGTCCTGTCTGCACAGATGAGTTTCTTCAAAATAATTTAGGAGCTACTCAATAAACTGTACTGTATTTATTCAAATAATCCAAAGCCTCATTATACAAATCTTGAGACACTGCTCATTTGAAATACAAATTCATTGTGCTTGATTCACACAGAGCAGTATGTGATTTGTTATTTTTTAACAAGGGGGGATGGCCCAAACCTAACCCTATAGGATTAAAGGATTATCATATAGACCTAGCCTAACTCTTTATATTATATTTGCTATTACAATTTTGATTTAATAGATCTGCTTTAAGGCTAAATACAGTCAGTGAAGGTTAATGTCCTCATCTGCATTACTTGCTCCACTGCCAGGTTACACCAAACATCTCTAGTAAAAACGATATCTGTTTCATGTCTCCACAAAAAGATTCTGTTACAAGGGTGGCTTGGTCTACATGGTATTTTTAGCAGCACAGAGGCTATTGAATGATTATAGAAATATTATAGGAATATTAAAGAAATACTACAGGCAGCAGTGTGTCACTATAATCCTATCGCTCTTCCATGAATACATGTTGCTACTTGTCAATTTGATGATGAAGGTGACACTACTCTATAGAGTATAGGCTACAATACAGTGTAGAGTTGAGTATTTATAGTATACAATTTAGAGAATATTATAGATGGCAGTTGTAATTACAAATGTGTCTGCTAATTCAGCACCACAGACAGATCCATAGATTTATCAATACACAGCACAGTCAGGCTACTGATATTCCAGAGCCATGGTCAGGACCATAGATTTAAACTTGCACAAACTTCAGTCAGATAAAAAATCAGTTAGTCAGGCATACTAACAAACTAACAATTAACATCCCCTCTGCACCTGAACTCTCTCTGCTAATAGGGGATATGAAAGGGGGATGGCAGGTTATCAAGGGGGATGACATTTGGTCTTTTTGCTCACATGCATCCTTCCTAATCCACCCTCAAATTACCTGCTGGATGGAATCCAAAGTGCACTTAATGTGTCTTAATTTAGCTGTGTGTTTATTTAGCGTTCAGTTAGTTTATTTAATATTTGCTGAACACATGACTCATAGCAACAGATATTCTTAGCTTTAACAATTACCCTCTTAAACATTAACTTTTTTGTTGTAAATACTTTTTCTGTCTGCCTGTTCCACTCCTACATCACAAGCCAGCAAGGACTAAAGGAAAGCGCTATCTGAGACTACAGCACCCAGACAATACAAACAACAAAATAGTCCTGTATCTGCAGAAAAGGCAGAGCTATATTTAAAGAGTGGATGGTTCAACAGAAAAGTCCAAAGCCACAATACATTCTTGCTGATTGCAGCTATAAAGAGAAGCGTGTTCACATTAAGGTGAAATTGCTTCAATGATTTGCAGTTTTCCCTCTCAGTATTGAGCGGTGAGTCACCAGGCGGCTGATATCTCAAGGATTCACAGAAAGTGGAGAAAATGTCCTCTGTGTATATATGTGTGTGTGTATATCTTTGTATATTCTATCTTTGTGAGGAGTAAGTGATTTAATTTCTTTGTGAGGACAATATGTTCTCACTTAGTAATTCAGTCCAGATCTGACTTCTTAAGAGGGTTACGACTTGGTGTTAGGGTTAAGCTTTGGACTATAGGTTTGGTCAGGGTAGGGTTGTGGTCAATTCATATGTTAATGTTCACACGTAACCAAGTGATAATCACTAATTATCTGAGGTTTTATGTCTATGATCAATCCATCCCCCTATCAGTAGCTATCTAGGACTGATGACAATTATTAACACTATATTGCATTTATAGGAAAGTGTTCACAAACATGTATCTACAGTTTTTACCTCGCTACGTGCTACAACAGATATACGCCATCTAGTGGCCGTAGTAATTATGACCCCGAGGAAGTGAAGCAGTTCAGGTGATGTTAATATAAGGTGACTTCTTTCTTAGGGGGAGGCGAAAATTGACTTAGCTGCAGGAGACTGTTCCCTTCTTGTTTGCAACTGTGAGTGTTATGTAGTCAGGAAACGTTTTTTTTTTAACTGTAATGTAGTGTTTATTGTTGCCAGGATAAAGGTTATGTCACTTTAAGGATTACATTTGATTTTAACCCAAACTATGATCTTTCCCTGACACTAATCTAGTGTTTTCTTACTTAAACCTAACCAGACCTTAACCACAGCATTTCCACACCATAAAACACAATT
The DNA here is from genome assembly GCF_963691925.1 of Scomber scombrus. Lineage (NCBI taxonomy): Eukaryota > Metazoa > Chordata > Actinopteri > Scombriformes > Scombridae > Scomber > Scomber scombrus. The sequence continues at coordinate 23,748,134 of NC_084974.1, forward strand.
ATTTCTTAACAGTGATTTGTAATGGTTTTGGAAAGCAGCATATTACACTCCATTGGGTTATACTGGAGTGCAGGTATGAACAACCTTTGTGGCCATTTAATATGGAGAAGTTGTTGGAACAGAAACATACCCAAAAGCAACTTTTGGTTATATATCATATCATTAAGGCTAATTAAAAACACTCATTGTATGGTCGTGTATAGAGGACCATACAATGAGTGTTTTTAACACGACCCATTAGTCAATGTGTGTTTAGTTGTGATTGTGCATATATGCATGCATCTTGAATGTGTAGAAACATATGAATACATACATGCTTATGTGTTCTTGCTGGTTATTGTGTGTGACATTTTGTTATTTGATAAGATAAGAGGTGAAAGGAAATGAAACAATGGCTTTTTCTGCTTTAGCTTCACATAGTCATAATTTTCTAAAGTCTGACTCACGTCTGGTGTTGAACCTCAGTCATCATGTAACAATGAAACTGGAAGAAAGAGAGAGGCAGAGAAATCAAGATATGCACTTGCACACCGCCTATAATAGAAAAGCATAAACATTAATGTACAGTGCTGCTTTTTTTAGCCCTAATGGATTGGAAAATATTTTCTTCTCATTAAGCTAAAATAAGAACCAAGAAAACTGATACAGAAAAACAGAGTAGGAGCTTGTTTATCAAGCAGACGTGTCTCTATGTTATAACGTTACTGGGTTTAGAGTAAATTATCACAATTCAATACAGGGGGTAAAAATAATGGACAAGATGAAAGAAAATATTGGACAAGATGAAAAAGAAGAGCAACACAAAGCCCTTTATTTCCCATATCAGAATACCTCACTGTGCGTTATTTTTATACAGTGTTTAACTCAGTAAGATCAGATTCAGTGGGAGTATAATGGTAAATATTTTTGGAGTTTTTGTGTTCTTTGTGTTGTTTAATGCCTGCATTTATACACATATTTCTTTTTGTATTTTCACGTTTCTGCACTGCTCTGAACTGATTTAGAACAGTGGTCAAATTGTTCACTGGAACATGTTTTAGATGACCTGATGACCTTTACAGACACCTGTCTGCCAAGTAGAAATGAGCCTTTCCTGTGGCCACATAAAACAATTACATAAGCCTTTGACTAAAAAAAATGTCTACTTACTGTAATATCTTTGTCAAATACCAGAAAGTGTTCTTGTTCTACAAATTTCATTGTGTTAATATAAGTGTAAGGTACAATTAAAATACAAATCCTACCTGAGAAATTAGTCATAATGTCTAGTCTAATCACACTAAACAAAGGTTTGTTCTGTTCTTCGTGTTGGAAAGAAAAAAACTCAGATCCTCACATTGTGATGTGAATTTGTAAGTAAGAATGAATCACTTGTTTCTTAAAGTTTGTGTTGCAATTTCTCGTGACATTGTTATGACATTATCTCACAATACTGTGAGCTAGTTATCACATGATTCTGCAGAATACCACCACTTTCTTTGTTAAATGTGAGAATGAGAATTACTGGTTCATGAAGAAGGATGTATGTCGAGGAATTTACCTTGTTAGTGTTGTAGTAGTGAAATTAAATTAAAGAACATATATTACGTTTCTCACATTTTAAATTTTAAATAATTTTGCATTTCACTGCACTAGATTGCTTTGGACTGACACTATTCATCAGCACAAGTTTGAAAGAAGCCCTTTTCGCAGCTGATGCACAGAGTTACCATCTGTTAGCTGGAGGGAAACAATGTTACACTGGGTTCTTTATAATGTTTATTTCTCAGAAGTACTTCCTTCATTTTGGCAATTTAAAAAGACATTAACATACTAATTTTAAATGAAGAGCTAGCCTAGCCTATTTCAACATGAAACTACCAAAACTGGAGACGGTTATTATTATTTCAAAAAGATTCATGGTACAACATTACGGTTAAGTGTTGGTTTTAGTGATATATTGAAGTTTGGTTTATATTATGGTATTCACATTTCCAGAGCAGTATTTATATCTATATTTCCAGCCACATGTTTCAGTGCAAGTATATGAGATGACTCTGTATGACTCACTGTCTGCTGATTGGCTATCTGTTGATTGGTTATCTGTTGATTGGTTACCTGTGAGGCAGACAGCCAATCAACTGTGGCTTATTTCAACATTGTTGATGGATTAAGGCGCTAGGTTGAAATTTGCAGTCACCAAGAAGAGGGGAAGCTTTTTTAGCTAACGCCAACTAACTTCAGAAAGCTCAAAGAAACTCGAGCTCAGGTTTGAAGCCCTTTATTTGGAATCAAAGCGCCTTGAAGCCAACCAGCTGTCATTACTAAAACTGCTGGTTTAACGTTGAGTCGTTTTTTTTAAAGAAAAAGTGGCTAACAGGTAGCATACCAAAAAAATGCTCTCTTCTGTTTTCAGCGTCTGCTATTTAGTGGAGATGAAACATATTTCTGAATATTTAGATGTGTTTATGAGACACAGTAATCTCAGAGGTGGAGCAGAGGTTTTCACGGAGTAACCACCTTGCTGCTCAGCTGGTTTGCTTGCTCTTCCCACAGTTTGTCCTGCCATTTCCTATATCTGAGCTGGACTGTGCTGTGAAACTATGGATTATTGAAGTCTCAACTGACCACTGTATTGCCACACTGAGCATCATACTTGTAAGAATATCCTGCCTCTGTTAACATACATCCATGAGAATAATTTAGGAGGCTGAGACTGTCACTCTGCTGAAAATGATAATACCAACTCCTATGACGACATCTGAGTCAGACAGGAACTTTTCCACCGTGAGGAGGATAAAAACACCACCATGGGACAGCTGTGACTCAATTTATCAGCCATCTTCTCCATCTACACCCTGATGATTTACGAGCAAGAAGCTATTTTTCTCTATTTTGGTTGTTAGCTGTTTGTGGATGTATCCATGAATCTGTCAACAACATGTTAGGTTTGACATTGCTTACTAACTGGATAATTCCAGTTTATGAAAACTTGGGTCATATTTTGCAGTTTAGCGCATGTGTTTGCCTATTTTTATCGATTCACCCCATCTCATCAATGAACTTTGGGGTTAAAAATCACATTAAAAGTCAAACAACACTCTTCTAAGCCTTCTCGCTGTAATCCCAGTCCGAGCCAGCATCTCTGTCCTTTTTCAACAAGCCCTGTTATGTCCCGAATCATTTGTTTGTCACACCTCATTTAGTGAATACTTGCAGAATAAACATCAAACTATTTTCGCTTCAATCACAGATGATTTGCGATGGCTTAGTCTGACTTCATTCCACACTAAACATCTTATTTCACAGCTCATCAGTCACCTATCACAATGGCAACACATACATAATTGGGGCCAAAATTTCAACGAATAACAGCATATTCAGTTTTGTTGATATATATGATGTAAACCAACATAATTTACTAACCTATTAGGAATTCATAAAGTTAAAGGTTCAGTCAATTTAAATTAAAAAAGTTGTATAAGTGTTCCTCTTCCTCTGGCAGGTCAAACTATTAGCAGGCCATTTCAGGCGTGACCAAGCAGCTTCATTTATCTTGATTTACTTAAAATGTGTCCGACACCCTCTGTAACCCCTGCAGATGTTTCCTGACAGTCTGCTGGTGGTCTGTTCCTGCGTGTGAATCCTCCTCTGATTGGCCGGCCATAAGAGGAAATAAGAAAATGAACCCTGAGGCGTAAAGCCAGCCTACTTCCTGTTAACAGATAGTCCCTGTGGTGGTCCAGATAGTACAGCTGTGTCAATGTAAGGTCCGTGGTGTTTCGTAAGAGGAGGGCTGACATCTGAGACTGGAGTGAGAGCAAGCAGTGAGGACTGAGTCTGGGGTCTAGGAGGCAATTGGTAATGGGACTGGAGACTGGAGATATAAGTACCAGTGAGGGTAAAATCTTCCAGGGAAGGAAATATTGGTAGTTGTGTTAAATTGTGTACAGAATCTACATCTAATAAAAAATGTATACAAACTAGAAACACTATCATTAATAGACATATAATGGAGTCTTGGTAAAGGAAACTCTAATAGGGCCACAAAAACAGGAACAGCTGTGGACTGAACCTGTGACTTTCTAGACTCACAACACATTTTCAAGCCAACTCTGATGAAGTGACTGAGTGTCGATTTGTAAAGTTTCAGGTGTAGCCAGTCGCCGAAACGATCGATGGTTAATACAGTTCTGGCAGTAGTGTATGAAGCCTGGCTGCTCATTTTATCCCCCTTTAAAAATGTTGCTATTGATTTTTTTCCTTCATTATACAGTAAAGAAATGCAGTAAAGAATGGATTAGATATATTGTGAGGCTGTCTCAAAGCTATTGTATGGATTCCCCCAGGACCTGCCTGTGCTGTGTTGTCATTTCCACAAAGATGGCACAGGAAATATAATAATAATAATAATACATTTATTTTGTAGAGGCGCTGATATGAAGTATATACATATAAATATGAAGTACTGTATGTTTTGAACTGAGCTATGCAAGATTTTACTGATGATACTTGGAGCAAACAACAATCTGGTGTCGGGTTTAGTTACTTCCACTAAACACTGACTAACTTTGAGACATTCATGAATTAGAAATTGACCATCAGTTCTTACATGTCCTCAGTGATGAAAACTTCAGGTAAAGAAGTAGTGCTACATTTTATAGAAACGTCTCGTTTCCTTTCCGAGATTAAGATGAGAAGGAATCAACCTCGTGTGTGTGCATTGCAGTGCGTACAAAGCCGGATTCAGGATGTGGTTAGCCGAGTTTAGCATTAGGCCTCCGTTTATGCTTGTCCTTTCAAGTGTCTCTTATCTGAATAAGATCCAGATGAGATTTAAGTCACCTTAATGTACACTTAGCCACATATTGTTTATGTGTCTCCATTTGTCAGATTAGAAATCTGATTGCAGTCTGTCCTGTTTTTTTCCTGTACTAAATGTGATTCCAGTCCACCTCCAGAGGTACTTTAAAACATCTTGAAGCATTCAGGCCATCTTGGATGCTTCATAGGTACCTTTTTTGATATTCAATAGACCCATGACAGTTTAAATGGGGTATAAGACTTGTGGCAGGTTCTGTCGGGGTCGGATTTTACTTTGGTCCATGGATCAAGTCTGGTCTCAAGTCTGCCTACACAGTCAGACCTAGCTCAGATTGAATCCAGGTCCCGGTATGAATAGAGTGGACTTGTTTAAGGACTCTACCTCCAGCAGCCTTTTCTACTGTTGGGAAGTTAAGTTAGTCATAACTTGATATTTCCATGCAGGAGTGCATCATTCACCTCTGCAGAGCTGCGACCTTTGTTTATGAGCAGAGGGTTCAGCAGGAATGTATTCAGACTGGAACAGTGTAAACCAGTAGGCATGGAGGAGAACGTCCAAAGTAAACTGCATTGCCTCGAGAAAACAAACAGTCTCGATCATCTGCGAGAGAGGCGGACAAAAATCTTATCCCCATTCGCTGTTTATTAACAGAATTTTCCTTTTTCACCTCCTATTTCTGTTGAGTTGAGGGCTCGAGCTGTTGGCTGATCAGTGATTCTCCTTTTGGTTTGTATTCTATTCAAAATGATCTAATCACTAAACCAATAACCAGGCTTATTTTCAGCTAGTGATATTATTAAATTGTTTGTCTTGTATTACTGTCTCATGTTTCTTAATGTGAAGACTCTTTTAGGTAATGAAATATGTTGGAGTTCGGCTCTTCACCTCCTGACAGTATTCTTTATTTTCAACCAGCAGAATTTGTAAAGGGGGGGGGGGGGGGGGGGGGGGGGGTGTTAATGGATTAGTGGAGTGTTTAAATGATTCAATTTGACATTTGAGCCTCTCAAAACAGGTGCACTGCATTTTGGAATAAAACAAAATGATTCATTTATTTATTGACTGTGATTAGTAAGAGAAGAAATAGTACCACACTATCAAGGCCAAGAGGTCAGGTTTTATTAATAAAAGAAATGCATTAAAAAGCAAACATTTTAGAATATTACACAACGTATATAACACAATGTAATATACAATAAAAGATCCTCTTGATTGTACTTTTGGCCTCTGAGTGGAGACAGGGGACCGTCTGCTTCATATAGTACAAATATGTGTTTTGTATTTGTTTCTGTTTAGTTCAATAAGAAGGAACTTTCTCACGGTACCCAGACTGGACCGATGCTGAACAAACAAACTGGTGTGGTAAAAGAATATCATAGACGTGACTGTCATGTTTACCTTCCCTCCACAACTCCAGCTAGCTGTATTACTGTATTGCATGGGCGTCACTTATGTAAGGCCATTACGGGAGTCAAATTACAACAGATTGTAATCAGATTATTGTATCAGATTGCAGATGCGATGTGTCTCTTACTCAGAAATGTAAACTTCTGAGAATTTGAACCAAATCATTAAATCATCACATTTGAGAAGCTGAAAGCAGCAAATATTTGATATTTTTGCTTTAACTATTCATTGATTATTAAAGTAGTTGCAGATTAATTTTGTGTCAATTGGCTAATCGGTTAATTGACTAATTGTTGCAGCTCTAATTATATAATCACTATGTTGCAAATGATGGGGGATAAGGTCATATGTTGTATTTGAAGTCAGGTTCAGTCTACACTCTTAGAGGATTATACACTACTGTAATAAACTGACAGGATGTTTATTTGTTGGGTTTCTTGTAAGACAAACCTTAATAACTTCTTGAACCCTATGACATGCTTTCAATTTCAAACACATAGTTGTGCAGTTGGACGCATGATATACAGAAACTTGGACAAGAGCACCATCCAGTGTATGTAGAGCATAACAACCACTTTATGTTCCATTCTATTTAAACTCAGTTTCATTCAGGCAATAAACAGTTAAAGCAGAGACAGTGCTCGACTTTGTGCCCGTGGTTGTGTTGGTACCATCAGCAGCTGCATTGCAGAAGTTCATATTTAAGATGCAATATTCCTGATGATATTTAAAAGGTGATGTACAGTATTTATAAAATATTAGAGCTACTTCCATATATTAGGTTCACTATATGGTAGCAAATGAAACCTAACCATAATATAGGGCTCGGTTAATTTCATATATATTCTGTTTTTCTTCATCTTGTTGAATATTACTGATGCAGCCATTTAAAGGATGGGTTCACGGTTTTTCAAGTTTCTCTTAAAATAACAGTCAGGAGCCCGAAACATTTGTTCTTGCTGTAATCATCCCTCGTGTTCATACTGACCATTTGCACTTACAATGTAAATGATGAGTGACAAAATCCAGTCTTCCTTCTGTGTAAAAATGTATTTAACCCTTACATACTGTTCAGGGTCAAATTTAACAAATAAAATGCACATTTTTTTAATTTATGTGCAGCTGATGCAAATGTGTATATATGCAAATGTACAAGTGTAACCTGTGTTTATTAAAAACAAATCAGCATTCAAACATGTTGTATTCTACAAAATGTTCTCCTGCACCACAAAATAGTGATTATGAATGTCTTTTAATCGAACAGAAGGATTAATCAAATATTTATTAATGACTGTAGGGGGAATTTATGAATGCGAATTGGTGTAGAGACTAATTATGAGTCAGAATATGAACAGTATAATGTGAGGGTTAAAAGTTGATCTGAAGCTAATATGAAGCTTCAGCTGTCCAAAAGAGTCAAATCAAGTAGAAATGTTTCAACCTTACAGTCTTTCTAGTGCCAAAGTCCCTCCTCTTGTTACTTTACTTCCACCACAGCTCAACAGGGAAACACAAAGAGGGAATTTGATATTAAAAAGATTGTAAATGTGGCAGATATCCACTTGATAAAACTAACTCTGCTGAAGCCTCATATAAGTTTCACATCAACTTTTAAATTACTGTGTGAGGACACACTGTGGATTTTGGCCCCCCATCACTGACAGTGAAAGGGGATCTTTTAATAGCCAGTATGAACAGGAGGAGTCATTACAACAAGGCAAACCTGTCAGTGTTCATATGAGCGTTTGACTGTTGTTTTAAGACACACTTGAAAAACTGTGAACCTGTCCTTTAATATAACCTGGTAATGAATTGTGGGAGTCCAGCTCAAAAGGTTTCTCTTATAAGTTATGAGCCAGTCTGGAAAAAAAGTGTTTGTTAAAAGCTTAAAGGTAAATGCAAATATACAAATCATACTTTAGAGAGGCCATGCAATGGTTATAAAATATCATCATGGGATTTCAGCATTTATCACAACTTTGTAATCCAGTCAAGTACCTATAAATTTGCTCTTTTCAGCACATTTTTGCATTACATTTACAGTCCAGTTACACACATTCACATCAGGAGCTTCCCCATGCTGAACTGTTCTCATCTCCACATTGGGAACTTTTTAAATCTGGTTGTTTATATAAAGAAATTCATGATTTTTGTCCAGAGCCAATACCCTAATGGATTTCCAAGATGTTGCACAACTGAGAGATTTTGTGACGTAACTGTTAAGCTTCTATAGAAATCTGATCCTGAAAGCAGCTCTAATATCACAGACTAATATATCACACCTAATTTCAGTTTCACTGAACAAAGGGAATAATATCAGAAACACAGAGAATCATTCTTGACCCGTGCCAGTCCACGCAAATCAGCCCACCGCACAAGAATAATGACTGCTGTGGCATCTGCATGATCTGCTCTTAGGTAGGAAGATGGAAAAGTCATATTTATATAATGAAAATGTGTCTCATACTTTTCCAATCTTATTTTTAAATAATGGCTGTTTTTCCTTCCTCCTCCACCATATAATGAATCAAGTGAAATAGCCCAAATCCTCGGTTGTCACAATTCACGGTTCTGTCACAAGGAGGAAGAAATTCATCTCTGGGGGTTGAAAGTCCAAATGATTAAGAAGCAGCTGATGTGATTTATTCTTCATCCTCTCCTGTTTTAACCACCCCACTATCTGTTTTTCTCTTACACACCCACGTACACTTAAACACTTCAGTTATGCTCGAGACAATCAGCTGCCAGAGTGGCTTAAAATGAGTGCAACAGCAAGAGAAACCTCAATTCAGTAACCATGAAAACATTGCAGTAGGAGGTTAAGGCAAGGTCAAAGTGGAGATCTTTGAGATGCACACACACACACATAAACACATGTACACACACACACACACACACACACACACACACACACACACACACACACACACACACACACACACACACACACACACACACACAACAGGCTGTTAAAGATGGAGTGCAGAGAACTGTGAGGATTTATGTGAAAGCTCGTAAACTGCCTCCAGAGTGGTGAAATAATGGGTTTTCACCTAGACGACCCCCCCTCCCACCATCTGTGCAAAATTACCATAACGCACGCACTTAGAAAAAACAAAAAAGACACACAAAAAAAAGAAAAATACAAAATGTATTCAACAGCTATATATAATTTGTCCAGAAACAATGTCCCTGTCACTTGGAATAAGTCACACAGACCTCACTGCAGATTTCATTGGGAGTACTTTATGCAGAGCAAGAGTTTAGGTCCTTTTTTTACAATGACTGAGTTACACTTTTTTAGATATTGTATTATGATGAGTAATGGTTTTTTTTCTTCTTCAATGTATCTGTCACTTTTGAATCAAAATCACCCCCTTATTTTTTGAAAAATGTCTGGTGCAAAGAAAAAGGAAAAGAGCGTTGGCACAGTTTTGCTCTGGTAGTTTCTGAAAAGACATGCAGTGATTTAGAGTAGTGAAAAAGTCTTTATAAATGACATAATCCAGTTTGTTGTGATGCAGTCAGGTCATGTTTGATTTCAGTTATATATCTTTAGTGTGATGGCATGAGTGAGGTCAACAAAAATACAGAGGACACATCACATCCGTCTCCTTTCAATTTCACAGAGTGGTCCGGCCTCCTCATCTGCATCGACTTTTCTATTGATTTTTTGGGATAAAACTGAGTGCACGGTGGGAGGACAATTATGCAAATGTGGAAACGGGAGGGGACAGACTGAGCTTCGGGGAAAACTCCTTCACTTACACTGTCAGAGGTGGCCGGTTGGCAAAATACTGGACATGTACAAGATATTTATTTTAATGAGACTCTACAGAGAGCTTTAAGTAACAGCTTTTGTGAAACGGGTAACAACATTTTATTTTTGAATGCTCCAATTAGGTAAAAGTTATAGTGCCTTTAGGGAAATATCCCTTAAATTTGTTTATTTGGCAGAGCAACACTAAACTTTATGATCAGAGTTAACAAAAACATGCTGGACCTACAGCAAAATGCAGTATATTGCATTTTAACTCTGAAACATACGTACAAAATTTTACCTAGAAAACATTAAGTGGGGGGTATCATGTTTTCAGTGATTTTCTGTTCTGTTTATACATTTATGATGTTGGATGTCTATGTTAAGCATTATTAAAAAGCCCAAAACTTGAGGTGATGGTACGAAAAAAATGCTGAATGAAAGTGATGAGCCAGGGCTTCAATCTGCTCTGAGGGCTTCATTTGCAGTGTTATATCTATTTCCTTCTTGTGATAACGTCAGCTTGTTCGTGCATGCCCACAAACATCCAGCTGTTCTGTAGCCTTTGTTGCTAAGGTCGTTCCACAAGTTGTTCACATTGTCCACTCATATATTTCGGATTAGATTTGGCCTTGAAAATGATTGGTTGTATTTGAGAAGATAATATTTTGAGTAAAAACAACAAAAAAGTGAAATCCTACTATTAATGTTTGTTTACGTAGCTTCGGGAACCACCATAAGTTGGCCGAGAAGCACCTTCCGAGTATGTGCTGCTCTTCGACCAGACTGCCAGCAGGTGGAGCCAGAGGCCCAACATCTGTTAGCAACACAGCTGATTTTTACATCCTGTATATCAATTTAGCTGCAGTCAGCCTTGAGTGAGAGAAACACGCTGAATACTGTATGTTCAGACTCTGAGGGGGAAACAGGTGTACACAAGTCACACCTGATGAGTATGACCTTTTTCTCAATCACAAGATTTTATGCAGTCTTTATTTGGATTATTGGCATGTAAATTAACTGCAGTGAATACTGTTTTAATTACAGGGCTAATGATGACCTAGTGGGATGGAAATGTCCACAAGGTATATCTCACTGATCATTTTGTGCTGCAAGTCAAATCAAAGAGCTGTTTTACAGTCTCACATGTTTGAGGTTTGACAGTATAGTTGGCTCGTGTTATCGATCTTCTTCCCTTTTGCTTTTGAGTCACTACCAAACATTTTAGTCACATCCTTGGAACTTTGGTTCCAAAATGAAAGATCCACCCCTGGAAAATCTGCTCTTCCTAACTGATTCCATGAGAGTAAAAGTTAATGTGGAGCTCTGAATAACATTTGCTGTTGCCTAAACGGAGGCTTTCAAAATATGACATAGTGGGAAAAACTGAGTTACTGTAACATTGCTTCTTCCAAATTGGATGTGGTGTTGTGCAGGATAGGTTGTGGCAACTCTGAAAGTTGCTTTTAGTGTTTGGGGTCACTGTCCAAAGCCTAACAGGAGTTTGCAGAACCAAATCTCTGAAAACAATCTCACTAACATCTGCTCATAGCCCCAGCCTAATAAAAACTCAAGAATGCTGCTAGTCTGTGTGCTTTACTGCTTATGGGGCTACTTCACTTTTTCCATATGCTGCAGCAGCAGCAGCAGCAGCAGCGTGGACAATCTGGTAGTTTGGGACCCTCACAGTTCAGCTTCCAAGAGATTTTGTCTTGGCTCCAAATGTATAAATGCATGTGTCCAGCTCAAACTGTGCTACAGTCTACAGACTATGCAGAGCAGCTCTTACAAATACATGGTGGTATCCAGGCCTTTTGTCGCTCTGAGCAGCGCCTGATGTTTGTGGTGCAGAATATGTTTCAGACTGCAGCTTGGGATCCATCTGCCTCGGATTTGCCACGTATTTCCAGAGCAGGAGACTGGCTCACCGGTGCGTTTCTCATGGCGATGTGAAATAGTGTGAGAGCTGCTCTTTGCCACTCTGTGCGACTCTGTGCATGAGTGCGCGCATGTGTGTGTATGTGTGTGTGTACGCATGTGTGTGTGCGCACACAGGCAGCACAATGTCACCTTGACTATAATCTACAAGAGGCAATGAGGGTGCACCGCATCTGTATACAGCAGTGGACAGAGGAGGAGAGAGGGAGTAGAAGGTATTTGCGTGTGTCTCGGAGTGTGTGTGAGAATATGCCAAATGTGTGAGTGTTTGTGTGTGTGTGTGTGAGAGAGAGGGAGAGAACGACTGAGGCGGGTATAGCTCTCTCAGACAGCTCACAGTGCTGGAGGATCCCTCTTCAGATCCAGACAGAGCGACGCAGAGATGTCAGGCGCAGCACACACAGGTGGGTCACACAGCAGCTGAGGGGACAGGTGAGACAGGCCGGATGCTCAGGTTGCATTCTTGCTCTATTATAGGGGGCGTTGTCAGTGTTAAAATTGTTGTACTGTCACACAGAACTACCAAGCGTGTCAGATTTTGTGGGGTTTGGGTGCAGGTGGAGGCAGAGAGGCCTGCAGTCTGGCCTGAGGGTCATAAGAGTTAATCAGGTGCTGTGGAAACAACAATCTGAGATTTGGGGGGATCATCGTGATGCAAAAATTCAGAAATATAAACAATTTTAAAAAAGAAGACATTTTACCCATTGGCGCCTTTCCCACTTTTATGAAAAACATCCTACTTAAATTTCCACCACCTAAATTCCACTTGCTGATTTCTCCTAATTGAATTTCAAGCCAGAAAACGTTGCTGAACTCTCCTCCTGCAGATCTCCAGGTGTGTTTGAGGCTCTCTCGGCCTGTTGACAGGCAGGACTACAGACCTTCCAACGGCCGCAGCGGGACCTTCAGACTCCCGTTCAGCCATAATTGCATTTGCCACGGCTGTAACGGAGTAAAAAAAAAACCGCCGCCGCATCCTTTCCTCTCCGTCATGTGACTCCGCCGAGCAAATATAACTGTCCTTTTCGTTTTGCTTGAGAAATGCAGCCCCGGCCAATCGCGTCTCGACGGAGGCGTCGCTCTCTCCCTCTCGTTTTCTAGTTATCTCTAGTGATGCCTTCACGTGTCGTCCAAAATAAGGATCCCACTACTTGGTGCACATGTGTGAGCGACTACAATATGATAAAGCTGGGGATTTTCAGTTTGATTTGAGCTCAGGGGAAGCAATATTTAACCGGTGAAGAGTTTGTTCGCCTTTTTATTTTAAGGCTATTGTATTTTTTCTGGTTTTCTGCATATATTTTGAAAACCTGCAGTCTTGGGTCATGATATGGTTAAAAACCACTGATCTAATATAATGTAGGTTAATCTAATCCAGTGAGATGCCTTTTCTCTTTTTTTCCTGCACCAAAAAATAGTTCAAAAACATTAAAAAAGGAAACTAAACGTCACAGAGTAACCCTTTCTGGCTTTATCTTTCGTTAACAAAACACTTGAACACTACCCGACAAGTCGCACTTTTTAATATTTCATTTTGGGAAGTCTGGGTTCACGGGAGGTCCGAGAAGGCATCGCCAGGCCCTGTGACGTCAGCCGCTCCCCTGCGCTCCCTCCAGCAGCCAGTCAGAGAAGGGATGCTCTGAACGCAAGACTGCAGCATCTTCACCGAGAGAACGAGCAGGAAAAAACGTCTCTTTCTCTGTGTGTTCCTCCAGCTCCGCGTCTCCGGACTCTCCTCGCCTAACCCCGTCACCCCTGGGTGTCTTCATGATCGGAACCAGGACAGGATAAAGAAGAAATAGGCCTAATATATAACACTAGCCTACGAATTACGCATCGGATTTTTTTTTCTTTTTTTGTATTATTGTTGCTTCAACGACCTTTTCCTTTCTTTCTTCTTTTTTCCTCGGCTGATTTCGACTCGTTGTCTTTCTGTTGTGTTTTTGTGTTTTGTTTTATTTATTGTTCCGTTTCGCTGGCTTTTGCAGAGGAGCGCCACCATCCTGCACTGTCTGACATGAGTACGCTCTTTTATCCGGTTGCAGCGGTATGACACACATATCCTAGCCCGCATATTCAGAAGGTTGATGGAAGATTGATGCACGTTTTTAGTAGCCTAGATCACACTCCATCGGCAGAAGTTTTCGGAATTTTCTCTCTCTGAGTTGATCATTCGCCGCTCCACCGTTTCTTTCTTTCTGTCCCTGCGCAGCATCTCTCTGCACGCACGGCGCACCACGGAGAAACACGCAGCATAACCTCCCCCGTCCGCAAGAAACAGGCGTATTTTACAATTCCTAAATCGCTTTCGCCTTCTCCAAGGACTCATCTGCACGGCTACGCTGCGTAAAAAAACGGAAAGGGGGGATTTAAACGCAAACGCAGCCCAAGCATCCAAGAGCAAGCTCGAAAATGATGGCCGGCGGAGCTGTACAGCAAAACGGGATTTTTTCAAATCCTCATCATCACAATCAACAACCACACATGGAGTCCGATCCCCCGGACTCGCGTAAAAGACCCCTGGAGACCCCAACGGAGGCTAGCAGCACCAAACGCACAAACACGGGAGGTAAGAAGAGCGATGGGGATGCGGGGAGCTGTTCGGGTTGTGGTGAATGTTGGTCGTCCTGAGGCAGGCAGAGAGAAAGGATAGCAGGTTGATCTGGTTCTTGACGTACATCGCAGCATGCTAAATTCCCAGATTAATAGATTCGTGCTTCATTACGTAGTGATTAAAATTATAGAGTGCACGATATTTTTATCCGCTTTATCATGAGCGACAGTCATTTTCCACCAGCAATAAAAATAATCACAGGCCGCCGCTTTTGCCATGATGGAAGGGAAACAATGAGAGGGACTGAGGGGGGATTTGGAGGGAAGCCGCCGGTTCCCTCTCGCACATCCTGGCCGTTTTAGCCTCTTTAGATCAGCCGAATTGGGTGTTTTTATTGCGTCTTAAGATTTACGCGCAGCCATAGCGGCCATGCTGGAGCCAAAATAAGGATGTAAACAAGTGAAAGCCAGATCAAGCTGGTGCGCGAAAGCAGGCTCTCATCCAGTCGACGGATGACCTTGTGATAATCTCACACATCAGCCACCATCGCCGCTTTGTGTACAATTACACAAGCGGATAAACAAGCGGATTCCTATTAACAGCAGGCCTGTAGCGAGCCAGAAAGAACGGGGGGGGGGGGGGGGGGGGGGGAATCCAGAGCAGCTCAGAATGCGACAGTGTCGGCTCTGTCTTATTGCAGTATGTCAGTGCTTGTATATTTATATCATGCTTTGCTGTCCTGATTTTAATAACCTGCAGCTGGGGAGGAGATATCTTTTTTTCTCCTCTAAATTGTCCAATCATGTTTCTTCATTATTCTCTGGTTGGATGAAATATGGATATGTCACCATGGCGATCACCATATTTGGTTTTTTGTTTACATGCTGTCATGCGCCAAGCATTCTCATCACCCAGCATTACAACCATCAGTAGCCTATCCTGGCCATGCACCCCATCATGGACATTTGGACATACAATACACTTTTAAAATGTGTTATTTAGGGAACACCAGAGTGCGTGTGCGCTCAGTGGAGACATTTAGGAGATTGTTATGCAGAGTTTGAGAGACTAAACTCCCCTCTCATAGTCTAGAAGAAAGTAATTAATTGATTTAGTTTCTGTAGATTTAAGGTTGCTCAACCTTTTAGTGAAGACTGAAATATGACTGTCAACGTGAACATTTTATATTTCAGATGCCTGTTCCTTCAGGAAACAAAAAAAGAGTCTAATACAGAGGCGGATATTTAAAGTCAAACTGGGGGAATGAATGTTATCAAGATTTTGCAAAGAAACCCCTTATTTTAAATGACTTGCACCTTTTAATGCACTAAAAAATGAGTCTCATATTCTTGAAATAAAGTTGCAAGTGTCATAAAATTCCACGTTTTTAAACTTTCACTATCCCTGTCAGACAAGTCAGGACAGAAAAGTCTCTGTTTACACTCCAGTGGGACACAAAAAGTCCCCAAAACTCCCCAAAACACAGATTATTGAAATGTTTTTAATTTCAACGAGTCAATCGATGAATATAATCTGTGAAGGAAATGTGATTTCACTGCAGGTTTTTCTGCAGCTGTGATTAGGAACCTCATGACTGGATGAGATCTGATACTGAGATACTGAGGTCACACTGAAAATCATGATGGCCACAAGATTTTCCATGGCAAAGCTCTACATTTTCAATGATCTATTAATTTAGTTTGATGGTTACTGTAATTTGTAATAATATAAAATCTTAATAGACTAATTTAGTCTCTCTGGCCTGTCCATGTACTGTTAAAAAAAATAGTCTTTAGTGCAACCCACAGAGAGCCCTGAAGATCAATACATTTTTACCTGTTTATAGATTTTTGGGTGACCGGTGCTTTTACAGAAATGACAGAAAAAGAAGAAGATGGTCATTTCTAACACTTTCTTCAACTCCCACCACCAGCTGTCCTCAGGAGTCACAATTAGACAGAGAGTCCAGTCGTGGAGGGGTGAGCCACAGGTTAGCCGGCGTTGCTTTAACGGCGGATCAATGCAGCTCTTTGCTGTATGTAAAAACTCAAGGATCCCCCCCCTTCCCCCGGGGGACCATCCTCCTGCCTGTGTAACAGTCAGGCAGCTCATCCATTTAGACAAATGAAAAGGTTGAGATGATGATAATGATGGGCACGGCCGGCCATGCTTTCACTCAGGCAGAGAGGACAGCCGCAGTGCAGCCAGGTCAACACTCCCTCAGCCGGCAGCATCAGGCCTATGACCAGATGACATTTGGTTAAAAATGAGCAAGCCGCCCCCTCACACACACACTTTACTACAGTCCCGTCAGATAAACACCAAAGAGGAATCAGGGCTTGATTGCTGTTCTTTTTTTTTTTTTTTTAAAGAAAAAGATTACACTGACAATTTTATTCAATTCTGTTTTTAAAGAAATGTGTTTTTGTTCCATTTCTATAAGAATTTGGTCTTGGTGATATTTAATATGACATACAGTGTATTTACAACTTGAGTTAATCAAATGACACATATGAGATTAGTCGAAATTTCTTTATTTTTACTGACAAGAAGAAGCAGAAACTTTAAAGCTGGTGTATCGGACTGTTTACCTCTGGCCTTCGATGCAGTACAATACATTTAATATGAGAATATGTTTCTGTATTAGCATTTTTTGGAAGAACTAACCTGCATTCAGGCTACAGTTTGAAAGACATAGAAGTCAAAGTGCTGCTATAAGAGATCATAATACTGGTTGTTTCTCTGAATGATTAGTTTACGCCACACACTTCCCCACCCCTGTGCTTCCTCTCTCTGTAGTGGCTTTCCTGCAGCCCCTATTTGAAACTGAAGGCCTTGTATTCCCTCACCAAGAAACTGAGACTCATGGTAAGAGAGACTTTGATTTTGATCTTCTACCTGTTTTTTTTCTTTCTTTTTTTCCTTTTTAATAATCTTTACTGTAACCTTCTTCAATGCAGGGCTGATGCAGCAGTGACAAAACGCACATGTTGTGTTCTTGAAGGCTAAATTCTGCGTTAAGAAATCTTAAATTTGAGGGCTTTTTAATGAGGTGGTCTGACTGCTGCAGGGCCTGACATTTAAATAGGATTTAAAGTAACGTGTAAGCTTAAATAACACTCTCATATTCTACTCATGATTCAGGTTAATGCATGCTGATATTGTTTATATCGTATGTTATCAATCCCATAACATCCATTTCCATGCTTTTTTATACAAATTCAGTGTTTCTTTTTTCATGATGCCAAACATTACTGTACAGATGAGTCCATTGACCTTTGATC
Source organism: Scomber scombrus (assembly GCF_963691925.1). NCBI lineage: Eukaryota > Metazoa > Chordata > Actinopteri > Scombriformes > Scombridae > Scomber > Scomber scombrus. The sequence continues at coordinate 23,765,881 of NC_084974.1, forward strand.
CTCATGCTAGCCATATCATCAAAGCATTTGGGTTCATGAATGCTGATGTATTGCTGAAATGTTCATTCACTGTTCATTGTGCTTAAAGTGTGATTATATGATGGCTGTACTATGCACTATGCTGCTGTTGGGTTAAAAGTCACATGACTGTACTTTTTAATGTTTTTCCTCTTCACAGTTAAATAGATTTTTTGTCTAAAACACAAGAAATCCGAATTTCTCTCGATGAAAGTGTAAAATTGTGACTATTTTCTTATTTTTCAGTCACGTTGTTTTTACCCAACAACTGCAGCCTCGTTAGTGATAGAACGAAGAATATCCAGATGTAAAAACTAACACCTGGCCAAAGTATTTTACATTGATGTTATTCAGATTTGCTGTGTGAATGACAAGTTAGAGCAGATAATTAATCAAAATAAGACAAGAAAAGTTGGACTTTCTGGATTTTTCCACTGAGCTTCCAGTTGGTTTGTGTTCAGGCTCGCTCAGTGTGTGTGTGTGTGTGTGTGTGCATGAGGAAAACGGGAAGCGACATTACAGAGCGAGAGCTGGTCAGCTGTCAGACAGCAGATAGGGGACGACATGGGACCGCTATAACCCTGCAGGTCATAAATCACAGCAACGTCTCATAAAGAGCTGAAGGTCTTAAAGACGAGAAAGATCACTGAGTAGCTGCAGTGGCTGCTGTTCATGGCCCCCCGCCCCCAACACCCCCTTAATCCGCCAACCCAAAACCCATTCTTATCTCTCCAGCCTCTCACCCAGACTCAGCAGGGTTCTCTCTGACATTAAAGGAATTCAGATTTCTCTCTAATCATGTACATATATGATCAGAGACGTTTGATGAGCTTATTGTAAATATTTGATTTTCTTTCAGAGGTTATTAAACTAAGATCATTTTTAAGTGATCCTGATTGACTAAATAAGTGATAATCTTAAAAAATAATTTCAAGAGAAGAGTAACTGCTGATGTCTCGCGATCATGGTTCAGTGCATTTTACTCTGCGGACTTTTAAAAAGAAAAAAACAAGACTTCCATTACTCGGAAAAAAACGCCCAGAAAGAATTTTTCCTGCAAAGTAGCACAACACAATAAGTGAAGCTGGATATTATGGCGTCAGAGGAGCTGGCAACAACAGCGCTGGTGTTGAGTTAAATGCTTTTACAGCATTAGGTGGTCAGAGTGATTTAGGATGTGAGACTACTGAAGATCAGTTCAAAATAAGACACTAAATCACCTTAAATAAGTTACTGCATCTGCCAAGAAAGGTAATTCTACAAAAGAACGACACTAGTTGCTTCAGTGAAGAGATGCATGAACAGTTTACATAAAGTTACAATACTTCAGAGGAAAAGAAAGACACTCAACACCTTTTTCTGCTTTTTTAATTATAGGGCACAGGTGCGTTAACACTGACACACAATGCAAAGTCTTCACAATGTGAACCATTTTGTATTTACAGTATGTTTAAATGTTAGCATTTTAAGTCGAAAATTGATAAGAATAAACAAAATAGTCTCTTAGCAATAAAAAACCTGCAAAACAGACTAAAAATCTCCACTGAAACCCTGACTGATGATATTCTGTTTGGTTTAAAAGCTCCTAAAGTCAGAATGACCCAAGGTTGAGGAACCTCCATCATACCAGAAGTAGATGAGCCCAACCAATAAAGATACTCTAATAGCCAAGAGCAGCATCTCACTCTAATAGAAATGACTCAGATTCTGTCCATTCAGAACAAAGCTTTCAGGGAAAAAACTGCTTGTATAAGCCACTAAGAAGTCTTATGTAAGCACAAACAAAATAAATTGGATTGGATTTTTTTCCCCTCTTTTTTAAACATTCTATTTTCATGTAGGTGGTCAGAAAATGAACATGCGAGTGAGATGCATACAGGTTTAACAGTCAGGGAATAGTTTACTGAACTGCATGCACAGACCTTTTAGTCCTTTGACCAGTATGTGTTATACTTCTCTTCTCTTCTCTTCTTTTCTCTTCTCTTCTCTTCTCTTCTCTTCTCTTCTCTTCTCTTCTCTTCTCTTCTCTTCTCTTCTCTTCTCTTCTCTTCTCTTCTCTTCTCTTCTCTTCTCTTCTCTCTTTATAATACATTAATTTAGTAAATGGATGGACTGGCAGGCTGGTGTTGGGAAACAGGGAGTGGGGGGCTTTCAGACGCCCTTGCCAAGTGACTTTATGGGACTAGCAATACGTCAGATTTCTGTGTGTGTGTGTGTGTGACATTAGTTGGAAATAAAAGCAGAGAGAAAGTTTAACAAGAGAGAGAAAGGTTGTTTAAATGATCTATTTCACTGCAGACGGATGCACATACACACACACACACACACACAAACATGCATGCTATGTATTGAGCCTCGGCCGTATGAGATGAGCCCTTTGATGCTATTTGATGCTTTTGATTTCTGCTATTGATTTCTGTTGCTCCTGGAGCTGAGTAAAGCATCTTTTTTTGGGACGTCCGTACAAAGGAGAGCTGCCTTCCTATTATTGATTGGCCGACCAGGCTGAGGAGGAAGAAGCCCCACGATAGGCCTTTGAAAAAACTCGAAAAATAGACGCCAGGCAGAATTGGTTCAGCCCTAAATCAGGCTGAGAAAACAGTTTTGGCCAAAATAGATGGAAATAAGCAGATTTTTGAAATGAAATAATGACTTCATACAACTGCTAAGACAAAACATACAGAGTTGTGTTTTTCAGACACACAGTGTTGAATGTCGAGCAGCATTTTTATAAAAAACAGTTTTTGCATCTCGTACTGGTCCTCTAGCCTCGGTAGCTTGCAGAACATGACGTTCTCCTTCACAACACGCCTGTTTTGTTCCCTCGCGAGCCCGAGTGTTTCCCGGCTGCACCCTCTCCTCTCTCCCTCTTTCGTTCTCTCCATCTTCGTGTCCTCCTCATCCATACTAATCATGCTCTACTTCAGACCATCATGACTGCACCCTCCTCCTCCTGTCCTCCTTCACCCTCATCCTCCCATCATTTCGTCCTTCACCCACCCCCCTTCATCAATCGCCGGCTGCCATTAACAACGTTCGCTCGGCAACCGTTTCCGAGGCTGTCGATCGATTCGCAGCCACCGTCGTCAGGACACTGCTTGGCTGTAGCTTCGACCTTCTTTCTCCTCCTCCACCCTCTCCTCGTCCTCTTTTTTTTTTTTAAGCCACTGCGTCAAAGTAAAAAAAAAAATCCATTGTATAGGGTGGGGTGAAGGAGCCGAGAGGTGGGAATATTCCCACAAAGGGAGGCGTGCGATTGGTGGAGCGAGACGCTGGTCACAGCTAGTTGGTCGCTGATAGGTGAGGAGAGCAGGGCGGCGATGAATATGGATGAGGCAGCGATAAAAGGGCAGATGCAGCGAGGACTAGTGGAAGGGCCCCCTCCTCTGAAATAGCCTTGGTCCACGAACAATACACACCAGTTTTCACACAAACACACACACACAGAAGGGAGAGAAAGGAGGCGGCTGTTTCAGTTATCTTTGTTAGCGTAGCAACCATGTCCGCTTCGATTTCTAGGCAGACGCCCCAAAAGAGACGGCGATTGTTTCAGTATCGCAGCTTTTCATTGGTACTCGCTAAACCTCAATTCAAACTGAGTTTCTTAAGCAAACGACTTTCTATTCATGATAAACAGACGGAGGTATTCCCTCGTCTGTTACTGCTGACCCGGACGTCTTATCTCTTATTTCTATTATTTGTCTTTATTTATTTATTTATTTTTATTCATCATGTTTCGGAGCGCAATAGTTTACTCTTTACCCGGTTCAGCATCATTTTCAAAACAAATTGTCCTCCATTTTAAAAACAGATGGCTTCCCAAAGAAAATTATTTCTGGCAGGAAAAAAAACAACAAAAAACCTCAGTTGTAGATGCTGCTGGTGTTGTGAGTCATCTCAATACCTTTAAGAGAAAAAGAGCTCATTTTTAAGGATGCGCTCGTCTGTGATTTGGTCATACTGATTTCAGAGTATACACAGGAGCCACCTTCAAAATGTAGATATTAATCCTCAGCAGCACAATTATCTGTATCAAACATCTGTATCGATGAATTAGACTCTATGAAACTCCTTTTTTCATTTCTTCTTCAATTATTTGATTATTATTATTAATGATAATAATAATAAACTTTATTTCTATGGCACCTTTCAAAACCAAAGTCACAAGGTGCTTCACACAAGCAATATTAACAGAATAACATACACAAAACACAATAAAATAATCAAGTATAAAATAGATGAAATATTAAACAATAAATAAAACAACAAGGGGCAGCAATTATATAATATTATAAAAATGCCTGTCTGTACAAGTGTGTTTTTAAAAGCTTTTTAAAATGAGGCACAGACTCAGCTGACTTGATACTGAGGGGGAGTGTGTTCCACAGCGTTGGGGTAACAACAGTGAATGCGTTGTCTCGTTTGGTCTTAAGTCTGGACCTTGGAACCAGCATCTGATTTTCAGATCTGAGGGATCTTGGTGTGTAGTAGGGTGTAAGGAGGTCAGAGATGTAAGGTGGAGTCAGACCGTGTATGGATTTGAAAGTTATTAGTAAAATTTTGAATTGGACTGTAGCGGATGGGGAACCAGTGTAATTCTGCCAGGACCGGAGTGATGTGTTCTCTGCCATGAGTGTTAGTGAGGAGCCTTGCTGCTGCATTTTGTATTAACTGTAAACGGTACACTGATGCATCATTAAGACATGTGAATAGCGAGTTGCAGTAGTCCAGACGGGAGAAAATGAGGGTGTGAATGAGCTGTTCAATTGTGTTTTTTGGGAGCATTGGTTTAATTTTGACAATATTTCAGATTTATAAATAACATGATTGAGTAAGCGTCTTAATATGTTGGTTAAATAATCCCTGTCCTTCTGCTTGCTGACAGTCAGCGGCTAAAATGTCACATCTAAATTGAACGGATGATGGGGGAAAAGTGAAAAATTTGGATAAGGCAGAAAAGTGAAGGATAAATATAGAGAGATTTCCACCCGCTTACCTTCCTCTGATAGCTCTCAGTGTTTATGAGTGACGGCGGCCATCTTTCAGACTGAAGACAGCTGGTCAGAGCCTCACTGCTGGAGAGCTTTACATGTTTGTATGTGTGTGTGGGTGTGTGTGGGTGTGTGTCTGTATGTGCGCTCACTCCCAACAAAAGAGCAGAGGACTGGAGGGGGGTGTGTTAGACAAAGCTTGCCCCCCTTAACTCTCCCTACTTAGGGGAGATGAATATTTTCCAAGTCCCCAGAGCTCAGAGCCTCCATACCAGTGCCCCCCTTCCTCAGCTGAGGCTGTGCTCACGCTGCTACACTTCAGAGTTTTCCCTCATATGGTACATTTGACCCATATTAGTTGTGAGGGCACATTTGGAATAAAACTGCACATTTTTGGAGCTGATTTCTGATATTTATCAATATACTATTTAAGTTTTCAGGTTCTCTAAGATTTTTTTTAGCCATGTCTGGGTGGCAGTATGTTTAAATGAGGATTTAGACCATCATAGTACAAAAAAAAGTAAAAAATAGTTGCCTCTAAATCACAAGTTTTTTTTTTAAAAGCATGCTATTTATGTGTGACCTGTACAAAACATTTACATGGAGATTTATCAACATTTTCACAAAACCATTTGATGTAAAAAAAAAAAAAACTTAAAGCAAAATATTAGAAGATCTTTTGAGGCTTTTTCCATTATGATAGACTGGTATTCGTTTCAGAGGTATTTTAGTTTAGTAAGGTGCCTCTTTGATTCTATAGAGCCCCCTCACCCTGGGGTCAACTGATCCATGTGTAAATCTGCACTCTCGGTTTATAAACTGTACTCTTAGATTCATAATCTGTGCCCTTGAATTACAAATCCATGCCCTCCGATTTGCAATTCATGTGCTCAAATGCAAATTGATTGTAAAATGTTAAGTTGCTTCTGTGTTTGTTAGTCATTTTGAAATAAATGACGTTCATTTTAGAATAAATGATGTTTTTGTCACATGTAACACAAACAGGAGGACTGTTTGGTCTCCATAGCGGCAGTGGCTGGAGAATCATGGGTAATGTAGCCCTTGCGCTATATCCAAAACTGAAAAAAATCCTTAATTCGAGGGCACGGATTATAAACTGTGCGCACAGATTTATAAACCGAGAGAACATATTAACACATGGATCTTTTCTTTTTTTTCTCAGATTAGTTTTCTGTTCTTCTCACATCTGCTGTCAATACAAAACTCAACACTTCCTTCCTCGGTTTAACCGAATAAAAATATCCGCTATTCAATTAAGGGCTGAAACCAAATCACAGCAAATGAATTTAATTTTAAAGATGGCTAAAGTTAAATATGTAACTACAGTTCTATGAATCTTCAATATTAAGACTTTGGCTATCTAAAGTCAACCCTCATGGTTCTTGACTATAGATAGCCAAAGCCTTGGAAGGTGTAGATTGAAGTGAACATGATGTTGACTTGGACTTCGGGGGTGTGGAGTACAAGGTGACATCATTGACTTTTAATAGCGGGAATCACAGTTTTATCTAGGAAAATAGAAGGAGCTGTACCTTCACTATAAAATGTACTAAATAAAATTTTTTTTAATTCTTACGTGACTCTTTAAAAATACAAAAAAACCCCAACATAGTCCGAGTGTTTCAGCTAGGTACGTTTGTGGAAGTGAAGTGTGTGTGAGAAAAAAAGAACATGAGAGAGGAATCGTGATCTTCAGCCCACCCCCCCAACCCACCCCACCCCTGCAGGCCCGTGGACACCAGATCCCAGGATTTGAGCCTCCAATCCCCCAGCATGGAGATCCTATTCTGGGCCTGGCGGGTCCGCAGGGGCCTTAGCAACAGATTGGACTGTTTACTCATCCAGATATGTCGCGGTGGAGGATGATTTATTATTTATTGTCAACGACCTCTACATCTCCCTCATCTCCTCTCCCCTTCTTGACCCAGAGAAACTTAAACATGATCGTACAGTTTTTACCACACTTTGATAAAGTTACTGTGTGGAGACACAATGGGTGGAGAGCGATTTACTCTCTGACCTGGCTGCCTGTCCATCTCTCTCTCTCTCTCTCTCTCTCTCTCTCTCTCTCTCTCTGTGATGCTAGTTCCCTTCATGAATAACTTCTGGGAGTGGTGTGTTGGAGCGGTGTGTGTGTGTTCATTACATCACACAAACACACCCTTCACAAAACAGAGATACACAGAAACAGAGGCAAAGTCATTTTTTTGTGAAGTATTTTTTGACATGTAGAAAGGAAATGTGTGTACTTCCTGTCTTTGTGTGTGTGTGTGTGTGTGTGTGTGTGTGTGTGTGTGTGTGTGTGCACACGTTGTAACTGCTGGGATTTGTGTGTGTGTGTGTGTGTGTGTGTGTGTTGCTCAGCGGAGTGAAAACAAAGACTCTCATCACAGCAACCAGTAGGGAACCCTGTAGTTACTCAGCTGCAAACACACAGGACCTACACACACGCACAAACACACACACACACACACACACACACACACACACACCACTGCCTGTTTTGTAAAGTTGAACTTGTAATTCCTCAAATTTCTCGCTAATATTTTCAGTTTATGATTTATTCTTCGACTGTGCCTCAGCGTGTCTGCGGTTTCTGTTGTGGGAGGTTTGATGAGAGGACTGGAAGGTTGCCAGTTTGCATCAGCTGGGAAAACTAAGGGAGGGAAAGTTTTCCCTCCTTTACTTTATTTTGGATGAGTGTTTTACAAAATAAAAACCAACAACAAAAAAGCAATGGTGATACAATATGTATTAAATTAAAGTGACATTGGGCCTCATGCAGCAACATTTTCTTACATTTCTCTTATATTTTCTCTTCCATTTCTGGTGAGAGATACATAAAAAATAATATAAGTTAATGATGATTAATGATGAAACCCACTTGATGTTAAATTGGTGGTCGATGTGTTTGTTATTAACAAAGGTTATGCCCCCTAAACACTATATAAGGGCAGGTGTTGTGCTATGTGCAGGAATCAGAGAGATGCTGCCAAAAAAAATACAGAAAGAAGAAGATGAACATTAGCAGTAATGAAATTGATGTACACTTAAATAAACTTAAACTTAGTATAGTCCTAATTGGGATCAATAGACCACTAGCATTTATTTAGCCCACAAATTTAGTAGTCCGATTATTATAATTATTCTAAAACATAATCGTACTTTGATTATATGATGTTTTTTATGTTCCTCAAATTTAAAAAGTTTGTTTTCTTGCGTTTGACAATTTTTTGAACTGTGAAAAAAAGATATTTTTTTCTTATCTTGTGCTATTGAGTGCTCTCGACCACTTGTAAAATCTTCTCTGACCTAAGAGAAGAGCAAAAATAAGAAAGCATGGTTGAATCCCAGAAATCAATGGGTACTTTGTTCGTATATGGCTTCTTGCATGAGACCCGTTATTTGTATCTTGCATGAGGACTGGACCTTAGATGTAAAGTATGTAGGCCAGTATTTTGTCCCTGTTGAGCCGGTGTGGACCTACATACATGAATATGACTCGGTGCAGTGTTTAAACAGAGCACATGCAGGCCTACATGTTGTTATAAACTAGGTTAAGGTCTTTGATGACATAACGCCATCTTTGGCTGCCATGCTGGAGGTCATCAGCTGTGGGGACACAGTATGGAGGCTGTGAGCATCTTATTGTGGGTCTGAAAGTAGAACTTGTTAGCTTCAATGTGGCTTGAAATTGAGTCGTGCATTTTTTTTTTTCAGATTCTTCAAATTTTGAAACAAGTTTAGCTTATTAAACATATATTTATGTGTGTGTAGCTGCAAGTTGTCGGACGATAAATAACAAAAGACTGTGGTTCAGAAGTTAAGTTTAAATTAATTTATAAAAAGTGGCTTGATTACAATTTTTCAACAGTAAAGTGTCCCGTCCTCTGCATATCATATTCAGTTCTTTGATAAACCAAATTAAAAGGATCCACTTAAACATGTTTTGTTTGCATTTATGTTAAAAAAACACAAATAGCAGTGCATGTATTGCTCAAATATCAACAGTTCCATTAATAAAATCGATGAGAAGTTCAACATGAAAGTCACCACATTGGAAGTAGTTGGCATTTACTTTCTCGGTGGCTACTTATGCTATAGTTTAATGAAGTCATTCATAATTAAAACGCTGTTTCAGAGATCGATGGACTGTGAGCAGCCTGTGTAAATATCAAAGAAAACATTCCTCCAGCTTTATCATTAGTCTCTTCCATCTTTCTAATTGATCTGCCAATTGGAAAGGTTAATAAGGAAAGTATTGCGTCTACTTGGTGGAGGTGTTTGTTTTCAGTTATATATAAGTCCTACTTTATAACTAACTATAGCCCAACCTGTAGCCTAAAGGCTTCCTGATGCTTCAAAAGCACCAGTCTGTATGAATGTGACAGGTCTGACAAGGCAAAAGTTTTTATCCCAGATTTGGAAGGTTGCAGAGCGAAGCAAAAACTGTCATGGCCTCTGCTTGTCTGCATCACTACCTCACCAGTCTGACTCCAAGACTTATTGTCTTGTGTGCGTCTTTGCAGTTTTTAAACACTATGTTATACTTATGCTAATAAAGACACATGCACTTTTAGACATCATTATTTATGGCGTTGCAATCAGTTGTCCACACAGAAAGTGACAAAAGTAGTCCCAGCTCTCCTTAATTGCACAGCTCTGCACACCTGCCACTGCATGAAGTGTTTGTTTCAGGTGGATGCAGCCTGCCTCGATTCTACTGTTATCTAATCTGACAAGCTTTGTAGAAATAGTCTGCTGCTGCTCTTTACATTAGCATCAAGGTCATTGTTGAATCCTACATCCAAGCTCTTGCATCTGTTTAGGACCCCCCCGCTCTCTCACTAAAACATTAAGAACTAATTGGTAACAATCACCACAACTGTAATTATGGTGTTTTTCTTGTTCGTATTTGGACTGAAAGTTTACATGCTCATTATGTTGTCAGCGTGAAAGAGTCGCTGCGCACGGAGAGCTGAGACGCTGGATCTCTGATGATGCTTCATATCAACAAGTGCATAAAATAGTTGCAGAGAACAATGACTTTGACATGCCGCTGAGACATCAGCTTCTTTCTGTACAATGCCGCAGAGAAGCAGTGTGATATTTGTGTAATTTTAAATAGCCATGTACGTTAAAAGATGACTGTGTGTGTGTGTGTGTGTGTGTGGGTGTGTGTGTGTGTGTGTGTGTGTGTGTGTGTGTGTGTGTGTGTGTGTGTGTGTGTGTGTGTGTGTTTGTGTTGGCGTCCGTTATTGTTGGGTTATTGAGCTCTTTCATAACTCCGCTGTCAGGACTCATTTTTAAAATAAACTGTGAATTTCCAAAGCACAAAGATGTTAGTGAGCCTTGGAGGATTTATAGGGGCTGCTGCGAAAACTGGAGTTTTTTCTTTTCCTAAAGCATTACTAAAACTTTTTTCTGTTCATATTCTTATCCAAAGAATAAATTAGTCATCCCGAGACATTTTGCTCAAACGCCCACAAGTGGAGAACTTTCCTACCCGCCGCTTTTTAATTTGCTGAGCTGTGAGAGTGGATAACGCGTGGGTTAGTGTTCCGTAACCTCTATCAGATTTTGAGCTTAGTGCTGACACTGATGGGTCAGACGTGGCTAGAAGAGCCTCTGGCTGCTGATTATGCTCAGTTAGATCTGCAAGTGCAAGTATCACCTGCACCCCTGGGACGTGGGATGACACGATAGAGGGAGCATAGGGTATAATTACACATAATTAGAATTTGCAGCTGTGACAGGTTAATAAATGGGAGTTCTGCTTTTCTGAAAGTGTCGTAAAATAAAAAATGTGCACTTTGCGGTTGAGGTTCACTCTGGACTAGGATGACATGAGTGACATGAATGGCAGGATAATTTCACAAAATTAGGATTTACCTTTTGTGTTTTCAACAGTTATAGTTTGTTTGGATTCAAATTGAAATTGTACTAAAAGTGTGACAAATAAGTGAGCAGCTCCACATCAGGATAATATATTCACGCTAAAAATATATATTTATTTTGATTGACATGGTTATAATCACTCATAAACAAAGGCATATTTTTGAACATCTTGCTGTTGGTGGCAAAAAAACAACAACTTTATTTTGGCTCAAACCAATGCCACCCACTCTACATACATGGACAGACAGGTTTATGATGGTTTACTTAATGGGAAAAAATACCAGCAAAATTCCAAGTAAAGACTGGTATGTTTTTAAACCAATGGGCCCCTGTGATTGCTTATTTCACATTATCACCAGGAAGATACGAAGTTGTACTGACTTAAATGTGAAATCAGCTAAGATATTTGTTTCCTCTTTTATTTAATCATCTGTTTATTTATTATTTATTTTGTGTGGATGTATGGGATGCCAAAATGAATTACTTCTATGTATATTTGCCGTATATGATATATTTCTTTTTGTTTTAATTTTTTGACAAAGTCGCTATGTGCAATACAAATGTGCAGAATATAAATAGATAAACATTTTTGTTAAAAAAAAAAAAAAAATCTCACAAAACTCACAAAAACAATAACACATTTAAGGAAACCAGTGTGATCAGTTTGGTTTTGTCTTCTAGTTATTTTTAGTCCAATTTTATTGTGAAAATCTGCATTTATTGAAAGACATAAACATTTTTGTCAACATGTTGCAGCAGAATAGTTTATAAAGAATAAAACCATCACACCTGTAAGTATAGAGCAGAGTTTTTTGAGGTCTGATAAAGTGTCTTGAGGCTCTTTAACAGTATACACTAAACCAGAAAAAGCTTTAAAAAGGGCTCCACAGCAATATGAATTGTTTCGCAGGCATATGTGAACCGTTATATGTCAGAGGCTTTTTTTAAAAGTCCAGATAGACGTAATAAAAGTTGAGGAATGTTGATAAAACTTTGCTCTAAACACTTTCATTCAGCGTGGTGCAGCGTGGGAGGAAGAGGCAGATAGTGCAGCACAGTCTTCAAGCTTTTTTTTAAAAATAAAATATCTGGAAGTTTGTTCATGTTTATGAAAAATTGATTCATGGTAGTTATCAAACTTGCTAAAAGCTTATATTCAAAGTGTAATTCAATCTGTGTTACATAACTTTGAAGTGCTTAGTTTAGTGATACAGATGAGTTTAATGATATGTTGTTGATTTGCTGGGTATTGAGTATCACAGGCTTGTTGTGCATGAATGTCTGCATTGAGTTTGTATTTGGAAGATTTTTTTGTTCCCAAAATATTTTCTGTATGACAAATTATTGTTTGGTCATCATCTAACACGGGAAAGATGTAGATTTTTGAGTTTTCTTTAGGATATTCAGGTCCCCAAAATATAGATAACATGATTGTTGTTGATTTCTCAGGTGTAACTGAAAAGGTGGATAACTTGATCTTTGACATGACATGATACTGCACACATATAAATACATTGTTAATGCTCGCCATGGTAACACATACAAGTGTTACCATGCAACAGATGAAAGTGATGAACATGAGTCACTCATTACATCCTCTCATATACATGATGAATCATGTTGCCAAGGTGTGTGGGCTTGTTTATGAGACGTCAGAAATGGTCTGTTTGTGGAGGAGGTGTTGTGTGTGTGTGTGTGTGTGTGTGTGTGTGTGTGTGTGTGTGTGTGTGTGTGTGTGTGTGTGTGTGTGTGTGTGCGCGCGTGTGTGTGTGTTAGGGTTAGGGTCATATTTACCAATTCCCCAGCCTTATTAATACAGGCTGGTTATAATTAGCTAGCCTCTATCTAAAGCAGGTCAGTCCAAGGCTTCGTACTCAAAGTGGGTCACTGCAGCACAGAGAGGAGAGGAGAGGAACCAAAACAAGTGGAGGATAGGGAAAAAAAGGAAAGGAGATGAGGAAGCGAGGAGGGAACAGTAAAGGAAACAGCAGGAGGTGTGTAGAAGAGGAAGGTAAAGAGGAGGAGACAGACAGATTTAGGCCATTAGAGCTGTGTAACAATTGTTTCAAGCTTAGAAACAAATCGCTGCTGTGAGCTTTGTTAATACCGGAGAGTAAAAACTTGCCACAATATTAATCATCATGTCTTGTTGCTACTCGCAACTAATTAGAAATAGCCAATATTCTGAAAAAACTAAAGGTGGTTAAGTTTCTCGCCAGGCTCACGCTAAAAAAAACGGGCAGGAGGCACCAGTTGTGAAACAGAGGATAAAGCTGGAGCATGCATTTTTCTTATCAGGGAACCATAACAGGCAGCTGAGGAGCCGCAGTGCATCTAAAGTTAGGCTTGAAGCATCTAGGGCCAAGCGTGTTCAAAATATGCCATATCAAAGACAGGTGAGGCAAATAAACAGCTGGAAATAACTGGAAACAAAAGATGCAACACATTCAACAAACACTGTTAAAATCACAACCAACGCATAATTCAGCTTTGTTTTGGTTTCTTGACCTAATTTCCATCTTTTTTTTGCTAATTGGCTAATTAGCTTATGTGTGTGCTATGAGGGACTGCCGCTTTGTGGCTCTGCACCTACACACAGGGTTAATTAGCCATTCAGATCATTAATACGTCTCAAGCAGCTCTTGCTGTCTGAGAAATGTTTGCACAACTTAGTTTGAATGGGAGGAACAGCAGGAAATGAAGGAGAGATGATAGAGGAGAGGAGTTAGGATTGATCATTTAGGAAAAATCCCCTATGCATCCATTAAAATCAGTGATGTTTTTTTGTAGAACAAAAGTTGGATGAAGTGAGAGCTGCAGCTGGTAAGAAGTCCAAAGGGAAGAGCCTTTTAATTTAACACAAAATCAGAATGAAAGTCATTAAAAACACCTGCTTACTAGTGCACATCAGGGAGTTCAGATTAACACAAGCTTTTAACAAAAGAGGCTGTTGGACAAAGTAAAAAAAAGTAGGTAAACTGCAGGTTCCCTTGCTGTTTCTCTCCTCTTCATCCGTGTTTGAGCTCCTGCAGTTTGTATTTCATCACTAGCAGAGCTGAGGAAAGGCAGCGGAGTGTCAGGTTTCCTGTCTGTGTGCTCATTCTTTGACTTGGCTGAACACTGAGAGATGAGAACAGAGCCCACCCAGAGTGTAACACACTAAAACAGTGCACTGCTACTAATACAGTCACTTCACAAACACAGATAGTCTGGAGCCGCACAACAAAACAGCTTCAAAGAAATTAAATTAGACACAATACTTTTCCTCTTAAATGAAATGTGAAAGAAGCCACATGTATCACATACTTTATTCATACCTCAACCTTAAAACAAGTTGTTGCAGTGTGTCCCAGATTGTCACAATACAATTGTTTTGCTGTTAGTGTGCAAGACATTAACATATTACTGTTTTTGTGCAACAGTAAAAGCTTTTGGAAGTTTTCTTTCTTTCAGAAATTACACATATTTACCTTTTTCTCAAGATTGATAGTTCGTTATTTTGTGACTTCTTTGTTGTGAACACACTACAAACTCTAAACCTGCTTGAAACTACATACATACATATGAAATTGGTACACAGATGTGGTGATTCCCACTTACGTCCTATTCATGTAATATGAGAGTTAGGATAGTGACCAATTACTGATTTGTAAATGATGTTTAGGTCAACATTCAAGTCATGATTTTTACTGAAAGCCCCAATATGTCCGACTTAATGTACACTGGTAATTCACAGTATATTGTTAACTCTCACACGGCGTGAATGAATGAAGTCATACACACCTATAACCTTGAGAATAAGTCTAATCATCCTAAATAAGTGAACACCTGTGTGGGTGGAACATGGAGATTTTACAACATCCCTGGTGAGATTGAAGGACATTTTGGAATTATGAGGCACCAATTATTGGTCAGAGAGAGAAATTCAATCTTTAACACGCCCATGCACCACCCAAACAGGTGTATTCACTTACTTCATCAGATTAGACCTGTGCTCAGGACTCTGTAGGTGTGTACAGACGCCTTCTGTCTGGCTTTATTGTCCTCAATTTCTTGCTAGTTTTGTTCAGGTGGGACATCTTAATGATTTTAAATTGTATTGTGTAGACTTTTAAACTTCAGCAAACTCTCAGCATCTCTGTCTGTTTGTCTCAGCATGTTAAAGTTATTTAATGGGAATTATCGCTATTAAAACGCATTTAGGAAGCCTCAGTGTAACTATATGGGATCATAAATCTTTAATCTGACTGTACTTGTTGCATCTCACAATAACAGAGGGATATTCTGATCATCTTTATGCTCCCGTGTATATTTTTACAGTTCAGCTGTTTGCCTGGGTGGCAGCGTTGCAAAGTGCCTCGCCCTTGTGATAAAGTGTGCCCCTGTAATAATAATCCTATTTTAATCTGTCTCCTGAGGTTATGTGTCCTGGATTATCAAATATGACGATTGCTGCACGGGAGGGAAGTGCTGAGACATATTGAATCAGCGGCAGTTTTAAAAAGACATAACACTGCAGAACTGTGTTAGAAACTATGTGCAGAATAGAAAGTAGATACAGTGAAGAGTTTGTACATGGAAATAAATGGAAAAAAAAATATATATATATTTTTTAAATAGTTACAGACATGACGACTGAAACGATGATAGATTTCTATTAAGGGTATAAATCCTCACAAAGTCAGTTTATATTTTCATCATTTCTTTTTTTAAATGTATTGATACGCTGTGATTTTAAAAACTGGGTGAGAAATTTCTTGTTATTTTGCCCAAAATTGCTACTTAGTGATAAAATAATGAAACAAATGATAGTTTTGTTACATATTGACCACACAAAAAAACATCTCTCTCTCTCTCAACAGCAGCAGTGTTTGAGCATGCAGATATTCATGGTTAGATTAGTTGGGGTTTCAAAATATTTTCGCCTCTGAGACGTCTGATCCTGAACCCACTACAGTAAAAGTGAACTGGATTTAGTTTATGCTGCACAAAACTCTGAAGTCACTGTGCATGCCACATATCCTCAACGTCCAGTAAGGGACCTTTGTTGCATGCCATTCCCGTTTCTCTCCCCCCGTGTTTCCTGTCGGCCTCTTTGGCAGTAACTGTCCACTATCAAGGGAAAAAATGCCAAAGAAAAACATCATTTAAAAAACATTTCTTTCCAAGGAATATCTTTCCACTGAGGAAATGTTATTGTAATTTGGGTTAAATAATTTTTTAATAATATTAACTCTAATCTTACAAACACGTAAAAAAAAAAGAAAACAGACAATGCATCAAACAGCAGAGAAATAGAATATTAAGTAAAACAATAGAAAAAAATTGTAATTTCATAATCAAGATAAGATATGCTATATATAGTTCTGTCTGTACATATTGAGGAGTGACAGACAGATTTGATGTAAAGAAGACAAATGAGCATGTTCCCAAATATAGATTTTGCTAAATGAGCTGCAGCATGATTTTATTTAGCTATAGATGTATTTATATTAGTTTGAGGACTCTTACTTATATTGACTGACCCTTTCATAAGAGGAAAGCAGAGTTCTTAGATCAGCGTCTCCTGTTAAACTGAAGTATTTTGGTTGAGAGCCCAAATACAGGAAGGAATGAGGTAAACAAATGAGAGGTGGTGTTCTGATTTAGTTGACCTACAGCATGTTAATACCATCGCCATGGAAACAAAAGCACGTCTGTTTTCTTAATGGGAGGGAATTGTTCTTATCTACCTTGCCCCCCTCTCCTGAACCCGCACATACTTCCACATACTCCTTGCTGACACGCCTCCATATCTTTGTTACTGTGATTCCTGTCAATTTCCTCCTGAAAGAGACAGTAATAGATAGGTTTTTTTCTCTTTTTCTCTTTCTCTTTCTTCCTCTCTCTCTCTCTCGTGCTGTTTTTGTCAAAAGAGGAGGCTCCAGCCAAAAAGGTCACAGGTTCAGTCTCAGCCTCGTCCGAGGTCACCATGTCCCCGAACGAAGCCTCTGAATCTGTCCTCGCTCTGCTGTGACCTTTTTTGGTTTCTCCTCTTGGCTTCGAACGTCATTTTTCACACAAACTGATTGTTTTTTCGTCCCTGCTTTGAGAACAGTCTGGCAAATTTCTTTAGTAAAAACAAAAGATGAAGAATAACTCAAGATGCACTGAAGGAGGCTTGAAGTTTTTGGTAAAGCATTTCTGTAGTTTGGTGGCTCCAACTGTCATCAAGATTCTTCTACATTGTATAATTTCAGTAAAACGGTGTATGTCCATATGAAAAAGAGATGAAAAAAGTGAATATGTCTACAGGGAATATTTGGACTCATATTTAAAAGCACGTCTGTTTTCCTCCGTTGGAAGGTCACCTGTTTCTCCTCCGTCATGCTGATAAGACAAATTTACTTTTCCACTAAAAATCTCACTGCAGCAACTTTTGAGCTTGTGATGATGAGACTCAAAGACATCTTTATCCCATCAGGCCAGTTAACTGAGCTCAGCGCAGAAAACTGTCAAGACACGACCACATGAAACAGACGACAGCTTCCTTTCATATCCAGAGTTTACACCATCATCCAAAGCCGTGCTAGCAGGATTTTAAAAACATTTTAAAAATAAAAATGAATCTGTGCTCATCTGCTTTGTGTTTGTTTATGTGAGTTTTTATCTGCACATTTTTAATGAGTCCATGTAAGCACGAGTGTGTGTGTGTGTGTGTGTTGGCGGGCATGTGGTGTTATGCATTCGCGAGTCGTTGCATCCACGAGCGATGGTTGAATCTGATTAGATCGAATAACCAAACCAGCAAGCGGCATATTCCTCAGCTCCTTCCCCTCCACCGCCAATGCGGTGACAAGGACCAGATTCCTCAGGCCTGATGCTGAAATTAGATCAGACCAATCTGGAGAGTGTGTTTAGAGGCTCGCGCAAGTGGACGTGAAGAGAAATAAGGGGAGCGATAACGCCGGCAGGGAATCATCATCAGATTATGGAAATAATTAGTTGTCATGGATATCAGTCATCGTTTGATTCAATTGGGTGGATTTATGCAGTTTTTGGGAAGCCTTTTGGATTGTTTCGAATGCAAAAGTCGGACAAAGAGACAAATTGTTCTGCTCTGGTGTAGCGATGCGGCACTGGCTCGCATCTGTTCTGTCAGACTGTGATTGCTGATAAACGCTTTGCTTCACAGTTTACACTTCCACGATCCTTTGCATGTGAATTTTATTTTTATTTTTTAAACTGCTAACATTGTTGAAAATGATCAGAAATGTGAAAAAAAAAATACAATAAAAAGGTCAGCACAAGGGCCAAGGTACAAACAGACTAATAATGAAAACAGTTTCTTCTTTTTAATGTTTCTCTTTTTCAGTTTAAACAAAAAGTCTAAACTGCAGCAGTAGCTCCCTCTCACTTCCTGTTTCCTTTTTCCTGATGCAGAGGAAGGAGAGTACTTCCTGAAGGTTTTGATTCCCAGCTATGCGGCCGGCTCGATCATCGGGAAGGGAGGTCAGACCATCGTCCAGCTGCAGAAAGAGACCGGAGCCACCATCAAACTGTCCAAATCCAAAGACTTCTACCCCGGTAAGACACCAGCACTGCTGATGGATGGATAGTGGGGTTGGGAAAGTAAAGGAAAAACCTTATCCTTAGATTCTTTTACACTGTATATGTAGTTTTTAATTATTATTTACTGATTTTGGGATCAGATTTTTATTTTTTCTTGAGGCTTTTACTCAAAAAGACTGCAGCCTCCCCATTTTATTTTTATATACCAATACTTACAGGATTCAATCCAAAAGAAGGTAGTCTAAAATACTCAATGCACAATATAAGATGTACAAGAAAATACAAAAAAATAATAACATAAACATAAACAATAATACATTTGAATGGATTGTATTTGCCCAGTTACACAAAGAAATAACATAAAATATATCAAAACACCTGCACTAAAAATGGAAGGTGCATCATATATTTTTTAACAGTGTAAAAGTGTTATAAGGTGGGATTTTTCTTCATCAGCTGAACAGTAAACAGCAAACGATGATGGATGGAAGAATGGGTTGATGAATGAGAAACAGTGAAAGATGATGAAATGAGGGAAGTGTCATGAGGTGAATTTGATTTGGAGACGCGTTGAAAGGAAGTAAAGAGTGAAGGCAGAGTGTCAGAAAGAATGGATGAGTCTTCATCGTCATGTTTTCATGATGTTAAAACACACACATGAACACAGACGCACAAACATGCATAATGCTAAATGTCTGCTGAGAGAGTTTCCTTCAGATAAAATCAGCTGACCATTACAGCCTCGTTTCAACACTGTGGGGCAGATTTATGGATTTATAAAAGCTGTGTTGTCCCCATGTGTGTGTGTGTGTGTGTGTGTGTATGGCCCTTGGTTTATATTGTCTGAGGTCATGAGTCCTCAGGGACAGAGGGGGCCTTGCCTTGGCTCACGTTGCACCCCCCACTGACACACACGCACACACACACTCGTCCACCAGACATCAGGATTACAGGATCAGAGGTGAAATTATATATTTTTCTAAAGTCTTAATTCTGCCCTGACGTGACTTGTGACTGGCGCAGTGATGAGAGGGAGGCTGTGATCTGATCTGTGTGCCTGTCCTGCTGTGAGTCGAAGGTTTTAGTTTATTTGTTATTGAGTGTGTAGTTTCTAAATAAAACACTGCTGTCTGCTATAAAATGCATTTATGTACGAATGCATTAATTTGTTTTGCTGAATATGTTTTCAATGAGGCATGATTTATGTTTACTGGCAACATTTTTTTCCAATCAAGGGAATTGTTATGACATTCGTGTGCTGCACAGAAGTTGGTTGCAAACAATAGAGAAACCCAATGAAGGGCTTTAGCTCTGCAGACTGGCGATGATATCCTAAGTCCATGTGTTGCTAGGTTTAAGCTACAGCCAGATAAACAGCAAAAGTATAAAATATAACATCCATTTTCATGTGTATTTCTGTGGTTTGACGCCTGCTCTGCCTCCACTTTGTGCTGCCTTAAATCATGTGGAAAAGTAGGGCTGTGTCAAGCTCTAATTGTCTTCATATGCATCCATTTCAGCTGTGTGTAACTCAGTGGCAGGTGGCAGACTGATTTATTGTGGTGACACACATTTATCTGACCCGAATCCATTAATGTGATGCATACTTTTCTTTCTGAGATAAGGATTACTCAAGTAAAATAACCTCAAGTGGTGAAATGTCTGTCACATGATCACACTGAAACAATGTTAGGAGTTGTTTTGTTTTTTTTCCCGTCTGTATAGTACTGAACAATCCCACCTTACAGTTAAACTCCCTGAGACTTCTCAGTGTTGTCATAGCGCCTGCGGAGTCTCTGATGTAATCGTTGCCCCCGAGCCAATCACAGCATGAGGCTTCTCCAGCTCTGCTAGAGACTTGTCGGACACACAGTGCACTGCTCGTAAATATGTTTCAGAGCCTGGAGTTCATGTTGGAAATAAAAAAAAAGGTTTCTGTATTCAAAGGGATGCATAGAGTGGATCCACAAGTTAAAAAGCACAACAAAATAGTTGGTTCCTGTCACATAATTGTGCTGCAGCTTTGACCAGGACTCTCTTGAATCTCAATAAAACAACATGGTTAAATAAAGGTAAAATGGAAGTAGATATTTTAGTAATAAGGAAAAGAAAAAGAAAAGCAAACAATATCCAGACAGAAAAAATGTCATTTAAGGCTTGTGTTGATTAAAATGAAAACAAGTTTTTCTTGATTTTTATATATTTTTTCCGTAACTTTCAAAACAAAACAACAACAACTAAAGAAAGATTTGGTTTGACGAAAAGTGGTGGTCCTGGTTCAGATCAAACTGAACTATGGTTCATTTCATTTCTAGTGGGAAAAATAGTTTTTTGGATGGTTCTGACTAATTATAAGAAGTTCCAACAGCATATTGTCACGGAAAAAGAAAATAAATGAGCTGTGGTAGCACATGGGGAGAGGAGAAGACCAAATGTTTAATTGAAATATGGTCTGACGACATTATAGAAAGTCAACTGGAAAAAACTTGTGAATATGCAACACTTTCAATGTTTTTTCGTAGAGGATGAGAGAGAGAGGATATGAGAGGACAGGAGAGCACCTGAAGATAAAGAAACAGAAGTATACATTGATATAATATAGTGGAAATATATTATATCTATTATATCTTTTTTCTCCATTAATTCAAATGGTGATATAAGGCTACCTGCCGAATTGACCACAGTAAACACCACGACAATCATAGTTACTACTTAAAATTGTCCCGACTTGTGGATGGAAGCAAACAACACTCTCCTGCAGCTATCTAGACAACTATCTACCCAACCCTCCACCTCCAATTATGGAAATTTGTAACCCTATATTGACGTAATCTAAACTGCGTCACTTCTCCAAGTCATAATTATACGGCCACTAGATGGCATCTGTCATTGAAATATAACTGCGGGTCGTTTTTGGCGGCCGAACTATCGACTTATACTGTTGTTTTTCTTTTTAAGACGGGTCGTTCATTTCATATCCTCCTGTCCTTTGTTCAGCTCAGCTGTATTTACGCTTTTTTTACCCCTCCACTTCAAACTCCACTACAGTCTCAAAGTATTTATTTGGTTTGAATTACAGTTCTCATTCTTGTTGTCCTAGTGTGTATGCATGCATGCGTGTGTGTGTGTGTGTGTGTGTGTGTGTGTGTGTGTGTATCAGTTCAGTGTTGGGGTCTGCAAACAAGCCGTCGTTGTTTGACACCAGCACACGAGACTCCTGAAAACTCTGCCAGCTAGAACAGATGCAAGGTGAAAGAGCTTCCAAGATGAACGCACACACACACACAGACACACACACACACACACACACACACACACACACACACACACACACACACACACACACAACCACATATAAATGGACTAGAACACAATAAATGCACTGACCAAAAAGAAAAACCATATACAGTAAAAGATTATATGAGCACATAAATTCATAGAAGGTTTGCGCAGAGGAAGTGCTTGTATGTCTACAAAAATATCCACATACATACACACACACACACACACACAAACACACACACACACACACACACACACACACACACACACACACACACACACACTCCTCTCCTGGGGTTTGTTTGCCAAAATCACTGCAATGCCGAGAAGAACTGAAAAGAGAGAGAGAGGGGAGGAAGGGAAACAAGTGAAAGAAAGAAAAAAAAAGAAAGAAAGAGAGAGTTGTGTGGGCCCCAGTCTGGAGGGGAGGACTGAAGGAGCTATGTGTGTGTGTGTGTGTGTGTGTGTGTGTGTGTGTGTGTGTGTGTGTGTGTGTGTGTGTGTGTGTGTGTGTGCCCTTCCTCTGCTCTGAAGGGGGCATCTGTATGCAAATGAAACACAGTTCTTCCTGGGTGACAAATCAAAAGGCCCACCTGCTGCAAGGGCCTGTCTATGTGCGTGTTTGTATGTGTGTGTGTGTGTGTGCGGAGGCGAGGGGGGGGGGGGCAGTCTAATGAACAGAGAATAGAGACTTACTGCTGTGTCTTGGCCAAAGCATCTCATTCCTCTCCTCTCACTCCTTGAAAGACATGAGTCGCTTTCCTCCCTCCTCGACTCCCCCACATACACACCCTCCCATCCCAGCTGTCATAGACAACCTGGCAGAGGTCACTGAAATTTGAGGGAATTTTATATTACTGTCCTGAGAAATGTTAAAGGGGACCTTATGCTCATTTCCAGCTTTATATTTTCACTCTGGGACTCCATAAGAGGAGCTTTGCATTATTCACAGTAACAAAAGAAAAAAATCCCTATTTTTCTTATACTAGTCCCTCAGTCCAGCCTCTGTCTCTTAACAGGCAGTTTTGGCTCCTGTCTCTTTAAGGCTCCCCTCCCGATGAGCTCACTCTATTCTGATTGGTCAGTTTTCCAAAAGCCTACTGAGGACCAAAGTCATGTTAAGTTACCACCAATGCAAACTCAATATTTCCTCTCTTATTGAACCTTTTAAAAGCTTTTAAACAACTAAATAATGGTAGAATTTTATTGTTAAGTGGAGCTTTATTAGTGGCACCAAAATGGGGCAACACAACAACTCATGGAGATATTTGGTGCTCTTTGTTTAAGGAGGATGAATGCAGGGAGGAATAGTACAAGCAGAAATAGTGACAGTGATGATGTTTGGTAAGGTAAACAACTTATTTCACTTTGCTGTGCTGTTACGGCTCGGCTAGAGTAAATGGTAAATGGACTGTACTTATATAGCGCCTTTCTAGTCTTTTCGACCACTCAAAGCGCTTTACACTACAACTCATTCACCCCATTCACACACATTCATACACTGATGGCAGGCAGCTACCATGCAGGGTGCCAACCTGCACATCAGGAGGAATCTAACCATTCACTCGCATTCATACACCGTTGGCACAGCAACGGGAGCAACTAGGGGTTAAGTGTCTTGCCCAAGGACACATCGACATGTAGACTGGAGGAGCCGGGA
Source organism: Scomber scombrus (assembly GCF_963691925.1). Classification (NCBI taxonomy): domain Eukaryota; kingdom Metazoa; phylum Chordata; class Actinopteri; order Scombriformes; family Scombridae; genus Scomber; species Scomber scombrus. The sequence continues at coordinate 23,789,302 of NC_084974.1, forward strand.
ATCGAACCGCCAATCTTCCAATTGGAGGACGACCGCTCTACCTCCTGAACCACAGCCGCCCCCACTACCCCCCAAAAACAGTAGAAAAATGCCATAATGTTAGCAGAGCGGAGTTGTGAACTTGCGCAGATAATTGTATAAAGAAATCCATCATGATCTGATGTCGAGCTGAAAGTAGAAACAAATGTTAGAAACCGAGCCTTCAGAGCAGTCTGAAGCCGTTGCTTTTTTTCTCACAGGGATAACTTCTACCTCATCATTTAACACTTTGGCTGTTTTTAATATAAACATCTGACACTGTAACATATGTGTCTTAAACAAAGAAAAAGCATAATACGTGTCCTTTAAAAGTTTAAAGGAATAATACATCAATAACTAAGTTAAAGTGGCGTCGAACATTTTGTCCCACAGAGCGAAAGTCGCATCGAGCCAAAACAAGATGCAATCCAGCAATAAGAAATCATCTATTTTAATGCTAAGAAATGTGAGTTACTTTCCAAAATGAGATCATTATTTTAAAAAATAAATTAGAGCCTCTGGCTCTTGCGTCCAGATACTTTATCACAAAACTCGGCAAGCTGTTGAAAACAAGCGAGCTGTTGAATGATGAAGTTCAGATAAAAAACAAAATCCCCTAAATTGGATTTTTACGGTAAATATATTAATACATATTGTTTTGAAGTGAACTCCATAACTGTCCCCCAGGGGGAAATTAAGTCGTTGCAGTGCCAAAGTTAATGTGACAGGAGAGGACGCAGCGTGGAGAACGAGAAGAAAAACATGACACATGGTTAAAAATAGAGAAAATCCAACAAGCAGCGAAGACAATAAAATCAACATAACAGGATGTAAACAACTGTGAGCTTAAAATAAGCATTTCCAACACATGCAGGGGGATTACATGAACAGTGATCACAGTGAAGGATACATATTACATGCATTGATTTTAGATGTATTTATTAATATGTATATACGGCTAAAAACCAGTCAATCCCAGTAGGAAAACTTCGTAGAAACTCAAACATTCAAACACACGACCTTGTCCTTTCTTCAGCCCATATTCATCCACTCATACATCACACTGTTCTCCCCCCATCCCTCTTTTTCCCTCTGTCTCCTTCCATCCCTCCCTCTCTCAGTTCTTTCTTTTTTATTCATGCATCCATTTGGTCTGGCTCCATCTTATCCATCAATCATCCCCCCCCCCTCCTTCTCCTCCCCTCTCCTCCTTCCATCCCATCTATCTGGAGAATAGTGCAGCAGCAGCAGCACTTAAGCCGACAACCAATTAGCAAGGAGCAGCAGTACAGGGGGACGAGACAGGCCACCATTCATCCTAACACACACACACACACACACACACACACACACACACACACACACACAAAGCTGTGCGACCTACCATTCACTATTATGGCACAACAGATTTATTACATACCCATACAGTACAAGGCAGTGCCGCTTCCAAATATAGCTTCTCTCTGTCTCGTTCTCTCTTTCTATTTGTTTTTGTCTCTCTCTCTCCCGCTCTCTCTCTCTCTCACTCTCTCTCTCTCTCTCTCTCTCTCTCTCTCTCTCTCTCTCTGGGCTAACAGGGTACAGAAGGACATAACAGTATTTTATGACAATGCTGCATCTGCAGAGCTGTAATCAGCAAAAGGACAGCAAGGAAAAAACATCAAACAACAAAAACAAAAAACATTTCCATTTATATTATTGAGGGAATTAAAACCATTGAACTGTGCATGTTTGTGCGAGAGAGAGAAAACAGGCACGGACAAATGAAAAGCTCTTGTTGTCATTTCTGAGAACACAGAACAGGCTTTAAAAAGTAAAGTGCAACATTTGTCCAAAAAAACACTTAGAGAAGACTGATATCAAGCTTGTGTGTGTAGTCAAGATGTGTTCCCAAAAACGATTTAATAGGTTTCAGTAGCTCAGATGAAACTGACTCATAAACTAGTTCACCACAACAACATGAATTAAGTGTATAAATGTGCCAAATGTACAGTTCTGTAATTTTCAATGATGAACACAGTGTTTGTTGAGGGTGTTTGCAGGTTCTTACAAAGTGTTTTATGTTTAAATATCTGAAGCTGAGGTTTGCAACACACACATCTTAGGTCTTAAAAATATTGTTTTTTCTTCCCTCTGCCTTTGGTGATAAATCTAACTTAAGTACAAACATATTCTACTAACTGTGTACTGGTCCAGATTTTGTTTTGTGGCAAAATAAATCCAAAATCTTTTCAATCTTGCATGAAATGGCTCTTGAAATGCAGCAACGTATAGCTTTCGCTTCCACAAATCACTTCTTAAAAGGTAAATTACTGAGACAAAAATCTTTAATTCTCACTCGAAAAAAAGAATTAATTCAGATTCAGAGAAGAACAGCATTCACTCAGCAAGCAGCCAGTAAAGAAGAAACTTGTGCACTGGCTACATCCACTGGTTCACAGCCGCTGCCATTCCACATAAAATATTCATTCGTGACACCTGTTTTATAATTAGAATCGACCCCGCTTCCCTCCTCTTCTTATCCTCTCCGCTGAGATATTGACCTCCGGTCGGACATGGAGGCAAAGCCATAAACACAAACTAAAGGCTGGAAATGAATTAGTATTGATGCCATCAAAGTTTCCTTTGCATGTCCTGTTGCAGTTTTATGGCAACAGCTCAGTTTTAGAGCCTCGGGGGCGAGGAGAGGATGTGAGTGTCGACCAGAGTTTGAAGAAACTGTGACTGATGTTGGAGATCAGAGATGGAGGATTATTCTGCAGGATTTCTGTCCAGATAGACTGGAAACGTTAAAACCACAAAGGACAGGAGGATGATCTGATTGTATACTATAAATAATATAGAAATCACTACACTACAAATATCTGTGATACTGACCAATCTATTTTTCAAGCCTTAAACCTTAAAACTGCAGAAAAGTAATGCCGAACTAAAATTAACTGGAACTACATTTAGTTTTATGACTTAAAATATCAGACCTCATAGAAATGTGAATTCATATGTCTTTACAGCCTGATATTTTCAGTACAAATAAAACCACTCGACACTTTCAAATTGCATCTAGTGCATACACCAACTTAAAGTCCAGTTTTGCATGCGGGTAGTTTGCCACTCCTGTGTCATCAATATAATGCAACTTTAATGCATATAATGCAATTTTCAATCAATATCGTGTTTGCCTGCAGATCACAAACTTCACTTTTTGTTCTGCAACATGAACTTTAATTACAAAAAAAAGTAAATACTGAAATAATTTAAATGAAAAAATATCAAAAGACAGAAGTGCAACAAAAAGAAAACTGGGATCATGAACCAAACTTTTAACCAAGTTGACTTCATCATGAGAGCAGCCGAAACACTTCAGAGGCGTTTTTCCTTTTATTTATTTCTCTCTCTTTCTCTCTCTCTCTGTGTGTGTGTGTGTGTGTGTGTGTGTGTGTGTGTGTGTGTGTGTGTGTGTGTGTGTGTGTGTGTGTGTGTGTGTGTGTGTATTTGTTGTCTGTATGTGTACACAGACAATAAGATCAGTATCTGTTTGTGCTCATTTAGCCTTCCCAGACTAGGGATGCATTCCTGCACCAGTGACTTAACCATTACATCTATCCCACTTCAATGAGTCCAATATAAACTGAATCGGATTGTTAATGAGACGCCGTGAAGGACGAGGACCACATGTTCTAATCTGACTCACGCTCATGTGACAGCGGAGGAGACGGAGAGGATTATTTTCTCATTAGTAACTGAGAAAACACTGCAGCCCTCACATGTGCAAATAATAGAAGTAAGACTTACAAATGTCAATTGAGGCTAAGTTTAGTTGGATGGTCATCGTATTCTAGATGGCCAAAAGTATGTGGACAAGCAGGTATTACTTTTATAGCAAAGTTGTCCACATACTTTAGGAGACATGTAGAAAACGCATAACAAGTGATTGATTTTAAGCCCCAAAACTGACCTTTTTTTTTTTTTAAATGAATTTTTGTCTGATCACTTTCAACTTCATGGCATAATCTTTTATCTTTATCACTCTTTTATTTAAACTTCTTTTAATCTTTTTTTGCTTAATTTCCTTTTCTCCTTTTTTTCTGTACAGTTTGCATCTCTCACTCTCCATCTCCTCTGTCTGTCCTCTGTCACACAGCGTGCCACCATTTTAGAGCTTTGTCTTTAATCCCACGCCATGATTGCAGTTTTGAGTATTTAATATCCCGTCTGCACAAACACACACACACACATGCACACACACACATGCACGCACACACACAACCAGCACACATCTGTCGCACACCGCCACACCATCTCACATACTAACACACACCTGATTCACCCACACTTTTACACGCACACACACAAACAGTGCTCCCAGCCTTTATCAACATTACTGATTTCAGCGCTGTAAGCCTCTTATGCAGCACTAAGCTCTCAGACTGAGAGATGGAAAACTGCAATATTACATATAACACACACACACGCTCATACACACACACACACACACACACACACACGAAACTGTAATGAATTTCCTGTTTGTCAGCCATTTCCCCTCTTCATTAAGCGACTTATTCATTACAAATGTCTGCTGTGTATCAGTTATAAGGAGATGATTTCCACTAAATTAGATTCCTGCTTTGATTCTGTCTGAATTTGTCAAATTATTGCAGCAAATTGACGTCAGTTAAAGTGTTTGCAGTCTGTTGGAGCTCCAGCGTCACCGCTGATCAGAGCTCAGCCAAAGTTGAAACCTCTCACTATGTGTGTGTGCGTGTGTCATCAGATCATTAACAATATTTGAGTTAGAAAAAGATTATCAGTGGTGGTGTTTACATGGAGCACACCTTGGTCTCCAGGTTGCTTTTGAATATAATTTATTAAATCTAATTTATTCTACGCTCTAATGTCTTGTTTCAAATGATTAATGGTTCATAACCCAAATTCTTTCCATTGAAACAGACAAAGGTAGCAAAATCTCAACAAATCCAGAGGGAGCAGTTATCTTACTCTTACTGACAACTTCTTGACAGCTCTTTATTTTTTGTTTTTTTTTTTCTTTCTATTGTTCGTGTGATGTTAGCCAGCACGCAGACAGGCTGAGCAATGCCTCGGCACCAGTCGGTGCCACGCAGACTGATGGACAGACCATCATATCGCCACACTCCCAGAGAGTCTGACTGCGGCTTCAACACTTCCATCATCCTCACAGGCTTCTATTATAGCCAGAAATGATATTCAGATTCACACAGCAGCTTTTTAAGGAAGAAGTTGGACTGCTGATCCAGTAATGTTTGGAAGCTTTTTTTTTTTATTAAAGACATTAAGCTCACCTACATGAGAGAATAACCATTACGTTTTTAATCAGTTGATGGTGTTATCTGGTGCAATGAATAGCCTGTATCATTGCTTTCTGTCATAGGATATTTTATTTGATATAGCAGTAAAACCTGTCTGCTCATTTTATGCACATTTGCTACACTTTATTAAATGTTTTTGTTTTGTTGTTTTTTGTGGTGAGAAAAGACATAAACCAAACCAAACACGTCTTTGTGTGCTGCCAGGCTCCTCTGAAGATCAACAAGATCTTGAAGTATTCAATTTTTATATCCTGTATCATTTTATTAGCTGTGTACTCGAAATACTGAATGATAAGATTGACAGATCCTGAATGATTTCTTCTTCTTATAGACACAGTTTTGGAGTGGAGGAGCTGTAGTTGAAAAGGTCGAATTTAAAGTGGCTGAAGCTTGTCGCTTCTCTGTAAAGTGCCTTTCTGAGTGAGTTTCTGTGTTCGGAGGCTCCAGTGGGAGCTAAACCCTGAACCCTGGCAGGGTTACTGATGTTCTCCAGCATGAACTCATGCAGAATGAGAGCCCAAAGTCCGAGCAGCGTTAATACAACGCTGACATTCAGTCAGTGTTTGTGCTGGACTTCACTCCTCAGGCTACACAGGGACTCAAACTACCATCCTTTGATTTACTTATAACATACTTTATATACATGTATAACTTCACTCTCACTATCTGTGTTTGAATTTGACTCTGGGGGTTAAATCTGATTTCATGGGTGGAATACCACAACCAATAGATGTGACTCATAACATACTGATGTCAGACAGGGCAGGTGTAGTGTAGCATGCTTCTCGGTTACTTCGGTCCTTTCTGACTCCCTTCCTGTAAGACTGAATCACCAACAGAAGAAACCTGGACTCGACTGATCCTCCTGAACTTCTGTTGCTGCTGGTTATGATATACAATCTGCATAAACAGGACTGAGTCATTGACAGAACCCAAACTCGACTGATCCTCCTGAACTTCTGTGTTGCTTGCGGCGAGGAAGGAGTGTGCCCACCTGATGACCCCAGTGAAGCATTTACCCCTTATCCCCTACTCAAGAAATGATTGCCGATTACATTACTGGATTGCAAAACCAAGTCCTATGAGCTCAACTGACTCCTTCCTCCCCACCGCTGCAGCTCTTGGGTCACATCAGTCAGTCTCCTGCTGCCTGCAGACAGGCATGGCTAATCAATCTTTGCACCACATCTGCTACATGGAGGGCTGAGACCGTGCGTAAGGATACATCTACCCGATTTAATGGCGCCTGAATTTCCCATTGCTGTTTTTATAACTCTCCATTCTCAGGTTTCCTTCCCTGTCTCCTATCTGTTTTCTTTTCCCTTCCTTCGCTATCTGTAACTGTCTCTATCCTACAGTAGCCTGAAAGATTCAAAACAACGCAAATGATAATTAAAAATGAAGAAGTTGGTGATCAATATTGGTGTTTCCCTCACCCCAGTTCTCTCTTTCTCCATTTGCTGCCTCCGTGTTTAGACTTTTAATAAGGGATTGTTGAGGGTCCCAGCGAGGCGGACCGTAAATAGAACAGCAGGAATATGGCCGGCCTGCCCGCAGATCAATGCTGCACTGTGTGTGTGTGTGTGTGTGTGTGTGTGTGTGTGTGTGTGTGTGTGATTGTGTGTGTGTGCGTGCATGTCCATGCAGGATTCTCAAGCCTTGCTTATTTGCCAGTCTATGAGCGAGAGAGAGTGTGTGTGTGTGCGCGCGCGCATGTGTGTGTATGTTTCCTTGGGAAGTGTTGGGATAATGTAGTCTGCCAGTGAAATACGACTGTCATAAACCCCCTCAAACACTTTCACTTCCCCTCATCACTCCCACAGCGCACACGCACCCTCTCTCACACAAACACACACACACACACACCCTTGGGATAATCACCATTGATCAACACTGCAGATCTGAGTGTGTGTGTGTGTGGGTGTGTGTGTTTACTTGCTGCAATGATCTTGTATGTAAGAAAACCTTAAAAAACATCTTCGTTCTTGTTATATAGTTGTTATATAATGATCGTTATACTATTATTATTATAAAAGGACTAGTTCGCTATATTTTTTACATAAATGAACATCTTCTAATACAGTATTGATCCACTTGGTTCATAAAATATTTTATGTTAAGAAATCACAGTTTGATACTGTGGGTCTTTCATGGGGAAAAAACCCTCTGGCATGCAGCAAATGATGCGTTTCATTTGCAATAAACATAAGAAGAACTGGGTAGTTATTGATGATAATTGAACAAAGATGACATGACTTGCAAAGAGCCACCCAAAAAAACCTTGTATTTAACTAAAAGAAAAACAAAACAAAAATGTGTTTCAATATTTTTTATACTAAACCAGGCTAAAAATATTAATTATTTTATTTTCAATTGATATCATTATATCAAACCCTGCAAATCTAACAGAACATATATAGTTATTTTCTTCTTCATTTTCCATAAATCATTGTGCTGGACCTCCCAGGCTTAGCGCTTCTGTTATTAATGGGATTCACTTGGATTCACATCTATGAGCCTTATCGTTTTATATTAGATACATAGGCCGACCACGAGCTCACAGCTAAACAAGAGATACTCATTTATTTCCTTCATGACAGAACAAAGCTGTGACCAAAATGTGGCTTTTTGAATCCCTTTTACTCTGTCCTTGTGAAACAAACAAAGCACACAACTCTCCCTGCACTGAAGGAATTGCTTTTCTTCTACGTCTTTACATCTAAAGGGTTTAGCAGCTGCTCGTATCCACAGCAACTATTAACTGAATAATTCCCAGTTCGCCAGTATTGTGAGCAAAGCAAACGCAAGCTTTTTTTTTTTCCAAAGAATTGCAACGAAAGCAAATGTCGGCACGCAGCCATCTCATCTGACTCAGGTCTGAACCAGAAATATCTGTGAGATTTAGACTCAAACAAAACAAAACCATAATGGCAGACTGATCTAGAATAAGAGACATGGACAGCTTTTTCTGTTTTGTTTGTAGAAGACAAGAAGGAAAGACACATGTAGCTTCCTCTGTGCAGTATTGAAGTGAGAATCCAGCATTATATGTGTGTGTGAGAGCAACTTAAAGAGATTTCACCTGCCACTCACAGCATCATTGCATCCTGCAGTCAGTCAAACTGCAGCGTCATTGTAAATACTCTTCCTGTCTCCATCGTGCCCAGCCGAGGTACGTCTCTCTTGGGGTGAAGGGGCCACTCCTGCTCCCAGGCTGCACTGAGCCCCTGCAGGCAGGCCTGACAAGTCGCTGACAACATGCTGGACGCAAGCTGGACTTATAGAGGCTGTGAAATACATTCTGCCGTGATGCGCTTGATCTACTTCCAGGAGTGTTTTTAAGACATGGGAAAGTCATTTTCCACAAAAACCTGGTCGGTTCTGACAGCCAATCTGCAGAGTGCAGGAGTTTCAGGATTTCAGTTTTAAGCTGATTTAATTTTTACTATTGAAATTGACCTGATTTCAACTCAATCTTTTGATTCGTTGGTGCACATACATGCATCAGATTTTCACTTATTTATGTGCAAGTCGAAGATCACTCGACATTGTGCTTGCTAGTGGACGTAGCTTTTGCAAGCAAAACAGGGCAAATTGCATGATTTGTAAATAAATAAAAACAAAATGGAATTAAGTTAAAATCATGAAAAGACCCCAAAACATTCTCAGTGTCATGATTTCATTTACTTTCTTCTTAGTATCTCCTGCTTCTTGTAATTCCAGTGCTCATCACATTTCCTTACTTTAAGTTTAATTAAGTTTATGTCCTGTCTTGTGCTGTAACACCCCAGTTTTCCCACAAGCATTATTAATGATTCATGTGATCTAATCTAATCATCTGATTGAATGACTGCTATGTCAATAAGAGCCATAAATTCATTTCAACCAACAAATATGAAAACAAATCTTTAGAAGTAACCAAGGGGTTGAGTAAACAAAGTGAAGCCCCACTGATGAAGTAGTTGTAGATTAAGTAGTTTTTCATTTGTTCCTGTTTGCGTGAGTGTGTGTGCTTATGTATGTATGCACAGGTCCAGCTGTGTCTGTGTGTGTGTGACAGATTGAAGAGCCCAGTCAGCACACAGAGAAGAGGGGGAGGAGGAGGAAGGGGGAGGAAAGGGAAAGGAGCGAGTGAAAGAGAGAGTGAAATAAAGAGTAGAAAGGAGAGGGCAGCAGCAGGAGGAGGATGAGGAGGAGGAGGAGCAGTTGAATGTGCAGAGGTTTGTATGAGCTCTGATAGTTTCCAACTGTCACAGACAATAGACGGAGGCAAGGCGCTTTGTATGACAATAGGCTCTTTGACCCCGGTCAAGCTAGCAGGGGGGGCAGGGGGGAGAGAGGGTGTCCCCATCTGCCTCAGCAGAGAGAGTGTGTACATCTGTACTCTGTACACAATCTGTGGGTAAAACTGTGTCATTGTTAATCACATGTATGTGTTTTAATGA